>NC_057862.1:328800685-329073185 GCF_019393635.1 Dromiciops gliroides | reverse complement strand
TTAAATCCTTTAAGAATCCATCATGCCTCCATCCCCAACCAAATTTGGGTACTGACAACACTACCTCACATTTCTATCATTTTCTTAGAAAAGTGTTTTCCTTGCTGCAATCATATGAGGTAGGCAGTATAAGTCTTATTAGCCCCATTTTTCAAAACTATACCTCTGGGCAGCTAGATGGTGCAGTGGATAGAGCACTGGCCCTGGATTCAGGAGTACCTGAGTTCAAATCCAGCCTCAGACACTTAACACTTACTAGCTGTGTGACCTTGGGCAAGTCCCTTAACCCCAATTGCCTCACTAAAAAACAAAACAAAAACAAAACAAAAACAAAAAAGCCCTCTATACTTCTGACTTCATTTGTGATTAGGGAACTCCCAGATGAGGAAACCCTCTCTACCAATGCAGTTGTATATCTGCTCTGCAATTAATAGTCTTACAGAATTGTCTGGGGCACTGAGAGGTTGTCTAAGTCATTTGTCTAGCATTAAACTTCACATAGCAGGCACTAAATAAATATTGATTGATTGATTGGTTGATGTGTCAGAGGCCAGACTTGAACCTAGGTCTTCCTGATATGGATGTCAGCTTTCTGTTCAGTATGTTATGCTGCCTCCCTCTCTTTCACAGATGGGGAAAAAGAGGCTCAGAGAGGTGGAACCAGGATACAAACCCAAACCTCTTGACTAAAGTCTGGAACTCTCAACATGATACTGACAGTAGGTACTAGGAATAGTAGTAGCCTGTGACAGCAACCTGTCCTCATAATTAGAATCACTCCTTTGTTACCTGGAAGGGATAAAGCATTAGTAAATCATCTTCCATCAACAGACTATGTTGTGTTATGTTTGATTGATCAATTATCAGTTAGCCATAGCAAAAAAGTATCAACCTCTGGGAATGAGGTGTAGGACAAGAAGAGGGGTTGAGGGATCATAGATTTACAATTAGAAGGATCCTTAGTCTAGCCCCTTCTCCCCATGCCCTTATCATTAGCTCCTCTGTGCTAAATAGTAACCGATATTGATATGACCCTTGGAGGTTTGCCAAGCACTTTGTCTACCTACCGTAGGTTATCCCATTTGATCCTCACACCATCCCTGGGAGATAGATGTTAGGATTATCCTCATTTATCACATGAGGAAACTGACAACAGTGTCTGAGAAAGGAATCAAATTCAGGTCCACTTTCTCCAAGCCCAACACTCTTTCCCCTTGTTCCATTCTGCCACTCTAAATGATGCAGGTCCTCGGATGACACACGGACAATCATAGCGTCTATATTACAGCTACTGGAGTTGTACTTGAAGCCTTTCCAACTTACAAGTATTTTCCAGGGATAGAATAGCCTTCTAGAAAGCAGGGTCACCACTCTCTGCCCTATATTACCAAGAGGGAAGCCTACCAGCTTATGGTTTTTGTCTACAGTAGCTCATTGAGTATGTACTGAGTCACAAAGGGATTGCAATCTGTGGTGGTGGAAAGAAGGCCCCAAACAATAATATCATTTATACTTGAAGTATTCTTATTGTTGCTATGCCTCAAGATTCATTGCTTGCTTCCCTATGCCTGGCCCTTTTGTGAAGGGGCTGAATGAGATCCAGAACCCTGTTTTCTACAACTATGTATGTACCCTGAAACAATAAACAGACCAATGAGGCATCTGAGGAAGATTTTAGTGGAACAGAAATAATAGCATTTTATATTTTTAAATTTGTATATATCTTCCATATCCATTATCCCAAGTGATATTCCAAGTACCCCAAGACAGCCTAAGCATAAATGGCCTTATCATCCTTATTTCTGAGGTGAAGAAAGCAAATCCAGGAAGGGTAGCTCTTTCCTAAGGCTACCCAGAGAGAATTAGGGAGAGAACCCACAATCAATCCAGAGCTAAGCCCAGTGCTAGTGTCTGCAAGGGGAGAGGCAAAGAGCCCCCATCAGAGCTCAGTCAGGTAAATACACAGCAAAGGAATTGACTGGTAAGGAAAATAGGAGCAGAGCAATGGACAGCAGCTGACCCAGGGACAGAGTTAAAGCACTGATTGACAAGATTGGTTTTCTTCTAATAGTTTTATCTCCAACAGTCTACATCTTACTAAAATAAACATCTTTGGGTAAAAAGGGAATATTCTCAGGTGCCTTTTCATTCAAGTCTTGTTTTCCTTGGGGGTTGGGGTGCTGTGTTTCAAGCAGGTAAAGCCGGTCCAGTGGGAACCATGAACACAGCTGGTGTTCCACCTCAGAGTGTGGGGGGATACCAAAATCCTTTGTGCCCCATAAGCAAGAAAGAGCATGGAGCCCTCGCCACAGGCCCTAGTCCCTCCTGCCTCTTCAGCTCTGGAGAAATCATGGGGAGATAAACAGCCAGTCACTGTGCACCAGGTTGGCTTCATTGCTGGGAAGTGTAATTGGAGATGAGGTTGTGTCGGTCAGAGTGTAGATGAGGAGAGTAAGCAAATCCTTTAAATGGAGTTATTGGAAACTGCCTTCATTAGAATACTGTAATTGGTCCCCGCAGGGTATTACAGGTTAGTGACACGGGAAAAGGAGAAGGAGGAGGGGTTGGGAAGGGGGATTACTCTGTATAGATTTTTTTTTCCATTTACCAGCTTGTGTTTAGAGTGGGATAGGCAAAGGCAGCATCAGTTAAGTACAGGGTTGGAATCCAGAGACTAACCTCTGACTGTCCTCAGGCTCATAACCCTCAGGGTCTCTGAATTTGAGGGTTAGGATGAAGTCATCTGGACCAGTCTGCATTCCAACAAGACTTTCTCCTGAGTGGTCATCCAGTCTCTCCTTGAAGACTGCATGCAATCAGCAATCTCTACCTTCACAAAGTAGCCCCTTCTGTTCTTGGACAGTTCTAAATGTTATGAATCTTCTTCCCCCTAGCCTTTTGTGTGTGTCATAGACCCTGTCCAGTCTGGTGAAGTCTGTGGACCTTTTCTAATTACAGTGCTTTTAAATGCAATAAAATGAAATACGTAGGACTGGAGAGAAAACAATGACATTGAAATACAGTTATCAAAAAACCCCAAAAGTTCTAAGACAAGAGACTCCCTGAAATGAAGGCCTCTGCAGAGCCCAGATTAAGAACCTTTACCTCGCATTAAATTAAATCCCTGCATCTATTACCCACAAATCTGTCTGCTGTCTCTGTGCCCAAGCAAGCCTAGTCTTCCACATGACAGTCTTTCAAGTATTTGAAGATGGCTATTACTTCCCTCTTAAATTTTCTTTTTCCCAGGCTAAACATTTCCGGTTTCATCTTTGAATGACATTCCAGATAGGGTAATGGATAGAGGACAGGTCTTGGAGTCAGAAAGACCCAAGTTCAAATCCAACCTCAGTTATTTATTAATTGTATCATCCATGGCATCTGCCTCAGTATCCTCAACTGTAAAAATGAAGATAATAATAGTACCTACCTCTCAGGGTTCAAATGAGATAATATTTGTAAAGTGCTTAGCACAGTGCCTGGCACATAGTAAATGTTTAGTAAATGTTTATTCCTTCCTTCCCTCCCTCCTCTCACCATCCTTGTGTGCTCCAATGCCCTCATTCAGCTCCTCCTGTCATGGTGGAAAGTGATGTGGGAAAATAATTCATATTACATTGTTTGAGCCTGAAATGTTAGCCTCCTTCAAAAGACCAAGAGACTTAATATGCTATGTTTTTTTAAAAAAAAGATCACCTGGAGAAGGCAATGGCCATCCCAAAGCAATGAATCTTAATAGTGAAATGTCAGGCACCATGATGGCATCTTGATGGGGAAAAGATTCCAGTATTTTTTAAATTGTTCTGCCAGTCAAATTCGACCTCAGACAATCACTAGCTGTATGACCCTGGGCAAATCACAACATATAATGGGCCCATAATGACCAACTACTTGGAATATACATATAGTGATCTTATTTCTATGAGAGTCTCAGAATGTTAATCAGTGAGCTTAGTGTAGGCAAGAGAACCCTAGTCCAGTAAAAGATTTCTTTTGTAAGGGTGAGGAGGGAAAGATGAGTTGCATTCCTTGCTGAATTGAAGAATAATTTAATAAGTGCCTCTGATACACTTGTAAACACTGTGCTAGGCCCTGAAGATACAAAGATAGAGCTAGCAAAAGTTCTGACTTCAAGGAACTTACAATTCTAGATGGGGAAGATGTGTGCACCATTAAGTATTATATCAGGGAGAGTGAGATCGTTGTAAAAGAAACCTAGGAAAAATGCCCAAGAGAAATTTGAAGAAGGAGGGAATGAATTCATTTGCAGTGGGTTGGGAATGTTATATGGAGGAAATTGGCATCTAAGTTGAGCCTTGACAAAAGGGAGAGAATTCAAAAGATGGAGATGGAAACAGGAGAGAATGGTACCTGATGAATCCTTTAGGAGGATTCAAACAATTCCTGACTTACAAATCCAAGCTCAGAGGCAAGACACTGGGAAAAAGAGTAAAACCTTGATGCCAACCCAGGACACTGCAAGGTTTTTTCATATAATTTTCCTCGTCCCAATTTTACCTCTTAGAGTCCTGAAGAAAGGTGAGGTAAGTGGCAAAGGTGGATAGAGTGCTAGACCTGGAGTGAGGAAGACTCACCTTTCTGAGTTCAAATCTGGCTACAGACACTTCTTAGCTGTATGACCCTGGGCAAGTCACTTAACCCTGTTTGCCTCAGTTTCCTCATCTATAAAATGAGCTGGAAAAGGAAATGTCAAAGCAGTGCAGTATCTTTGCCAAGGAAACCCCAATGGGATCACAAAGAGTTGTACACAACTGAAATGAATGAAAACCCTGAAGGGAAAAGAGAAGGAAGAGCATCAGTCCTTATTAATGTTTAGACATGATTATCCTTTATGGTTACCTTAAGTGCAGAAATTTAAATGCTATTTAGAAGGTACCTTAGAGTTTGTCTCGTCCAATATTTTCTGTCTCTGTCTCTGTGTCTTTGTCTATTTCTCTGTCTCTCTCTCTCTCTCTAAAAGATGAAGCAACTGAGCTTCAAAGAAACTAATTAATATTATGGTGTTAAAAAGATCATGTGACCTGTCCAAGGTCCCATAGTGCTAGGATTTAAATGCAGGCTCTCCTTTAACTGGATTCATCCAGTGTTCTTTTAACTCTATGTACCATGCTTCCTGGATCTCTGGAAGTCAATTCCCAAACAGATTTGCCTCCAAAGTTTCATTTTGGACCCTTGATTCAAGCCTTCTCTTCCCTTCTCCACCCCCCAGCCAAAGAGAATTTCCTGTCCTCAGTTTATCCAAATTTTGCTCATTCTTCAGGATTGGAGTCCCGCTTCCTGCATGATCTTTTCATTCTCTAGGATAGAAATGCAGCACCATAAAGTGGTCACACTAGCATGTAGTCTCATTGCCTTATTTTATAGAGAAAGAGAATGCAGTTAAAGGACATCCATATTGTAAAGCATCACACCCAAGTTTAATAATTCGTAGCCCAATGTCCTTCCCACCTAGCTGCCACTTTGACTGCGTATACCACTCAGTTGGGCCCTTGGTCCAGACACTGCCTCAAACTCTTCACTTGTGTGTCTCATTTACTCCAAAAGGACTGTAGGCTCTTGGTGGTCAGGAGCTATGCCTTTTGTTTGTTGTGTATCATCCAAAGTGCTAACCATGATGCCTTACATTTAGTAGCCACTTATTATTCTTTTGAATAAATGAATGAATAAAAAAATAAATAAACCATCCAATGGGATGATATGTGTGGTGTTTTGAGGTAAGGAAAGGGGCACATTAAGAAGGAGCAATAGGATGGACAGTGACAATGGTAATAAAGACCAAGCAGTGATTAGCTGGGTTAATTAAATCTGTTTTGGGGTGGGGATTAAAAGGAGATATGCCCCAATCACACAGATGGCAGAACAAGTATATTCTTGTGTTCTAATATGTTGCTACATGGAATAGAAATCCTTTTTAATTGACTTAACTGAAAATTAATTCTAGGGAAGTGGCAAAGGAGGGATAGGCTGGGTTCAGACAGATAATTGTCATTACCCTAACCTGGATTTCTCCTTTCTCTGCCATTAAAGGTCCTAAAAAGAAGAAAAAATAGACAAAGAATTTGGGAAAGAGTAAGGGAGAGAAGAAAACAGTAAAGAAAGGAGAAAGAGAAGGAAGAGCCCTATAAAAGCAAAGGGATAAAAAAAGGAAAAGATAAATGGAAAAAGAATACTTAATAAGGTTCTCTCTCTCTCTCTCTCTCTCTCTCTCTCTCTCTCTCTCTCTCTCTCTCTCTCTCTCTCTCTCTCTCTCTCTCTCTGCCTGCTGTATTAAATTAAAGTCATACATAGGTTTCAAAGGAAATCACATGTCTGCAGTCTGGTGAGCCCACCTGACAGTGTGCGCTAACAGAATTGTAAATGTAAAGGGTAATGCTTGTCAGTTCCTGACAGTTCTAAATGGCCTTTTAGTTCAGTACGCAAAGCTGTCATAAAAAAACATAAAAATGCATATGCAGACAGCTGAAACTGCTATGCACATCATTATCTGCAAATGGTATAAGTATCCTGAACAAAGGGCCTTCCAGCTTAAGGACATGCATAAGACATTTCTCTGCCTCCAGCTTTAAAACAAAGCGCTGTCAAGAAAACAAAATTCCTAGCCCCAGAACTGAGGTGTTTCTGTCAATCAGCAACATGCTACATTTGTACATATTTTTCTGACCCTGCATATGAGAAGAGCATCCTTAACAGATGTGTATTTAACTTCTGGCAGCTACATCTGTTTCTTCTGCATTTTTCTTCTTATTTCTTTATCATATTTCTAACATGCCATGGCCAAGAGGTGTTTTGTTGTGTATGTATTCATTCTGCTCTCTAGACTCCCCCCCCCCTTTATCTCTTTCTTCTTTCTCCTCTTTCCTTTGAATGGCTTTTCCCTTTGTTATCCAGGGAATCTAGTGGTGAAATCCATTATAAGGTCTGGGGATCTAGCACTCCTTTCAGTAATGCTGGCTGCCAGGAGAGACTGTAAGTTTCTTGAGGGCAGAGAATATATCTTACACATTTTTCTACCCCTCAAGAATCTAGTCCAATAATTAACAAACAAAAAAACCCTATTGATAGCTATTGTTTTAACATCATCTTAATTTTCCAATATATCCATCCCTCTCCCAGAGAGCCATTCCTTATAACAAACAATAGAGAAGGAGAAGGGGTGGGGAGGAGAAGAGGGGAGAAAGAAGAGGAGCGGGAATAGGAGGAGGAGCTGGTGGTGGAAGAGGAGGGGGGGATTCCAGAAAAACTAGCCAACATGTTAATTAAGTCTTACCAGTATATGCTATGTTCAATACCCATGGTCCTCAAGGTCTGTTAAAAAGAGAGGAAGTTAATCCAGAAATTTTTACATGTAGGTAACAATGATTAAATGATTGTTGAAGGGCATAATAAAAGTATCAATATCAACAACAACAGTAATAGTATCTTACAGAAATTGTACCAATTCCAAAGTATGTTCACATTACATGACCTCATTTGATTTTCAAAGTAACCCTATAAAGAGAGGTTAAGTAAAACACTTGATCCTAAATCTCATGAAGGACATCTGGGTTTTACAAGACTAGGCAATGTGCATTTGTTTGGAACAACAGAACAACAGCAATTCACATTTGTATAGTGCTTTAGAGCTTACCAAATCTAAAGTGGGTTTTACTCACAACAACCTTGGGAGGCAGGTAGACCCCATTTTGTAATGAGTCATTTGCAAGTCACTTTGCAAGTCACTTCACCTCACTGTCCTCTACTGTAAAATTAGGGGATAGTTGAACACTAAGGTCTCTTCAGACTCCCTATACCTAGGATTCCATCCTCATTCAACTTCTATTTAGACACAGCAGGTGGCTCCAATAGTACATTGAAAGGGAATTAAAATTTCTTTTCCTTTGGTCCAATGGATGGAAATGGCTAGTGGGCTTCAGCTTTACAAGGGTCTAGATCAGGCTTGTAAATAGCTATTTGCCCACTTGCCAAAGGCTAACAATAACTTTTGCCAGACATGTATTGGGTTAAATTGTGGAATTTAGTATTTTATCCTTTTTTTAAACAAGGCTGTTTTAAAATCCAATTTTCAAAGACATCCATTCTTACACCTTTATAAAAGACCAAGATTCCCCCTTATCTAGTATAGGGAGAAGGGGAAAAGGGATCCCAACATGGAAAAAAGAACTGTTATGAAGCTTCAAATAGCCCTTTGTTAGTAATAGCCACAAACTGAGTTATGTGAATAAGATGAGACATTTATTTTCAGCATATAAGAATTCTGTAAGACATGGTCCCTGACTCAAGTAGCTGACATTCTTGTTGGGGAGGTAAGATATACAAATATAAATTAATCAAAGAACAATACAGTCATAACATCTTAGAACAGGAAGGTATCTGAGAAATTGTTTATATGCCTTTTTTATATATATAAGGAAATCGAAGCCCAGAGAAATACCTTAACCAAGGTCATGTAGTAAGTAACAGAGCCAGGATTCTGACCTAGGTCCTCTAACTCTACAGTGGGTTTTCTTAACCATTTTTTTTTTTTGCTATGGATCCCTTTGGCAGCTCTCCCCATGTTAAATACAATCCACTAGTTCCCTACCATCTCCAGGATCAAATATAAAATCCTCTGCTTGACATTTCAATTTCTAAAAAACCTAGCCCTGCTGCCCTCCACCTTTCTAGTCTTCTTCCTCCTTACCCAAATCCAACATCTTCAACTCAGTAATGCTGGCCTCTTTGATGTCCCATGAACAAGACTTTCTATCCCTCTGCTCTGGGCATTTCTCTTGCTGTCCCTCATGTGTGGAATGGTCTCCCTCCTCATCTCCTGTGTTCCCTGGCTCCATTTAAGTCACAGCTATAATCTTACCTGCTATAGGAAGACTTTTGCAACCTATCTTAATTCTAATGCCTTCTTTCTGTTAATTATTTCCTATTATATATGATGAGATGTGATATATAAACATGTATATGTGTATGTATATGTATTGCATGAAATTATTTGCTTGTTGTCTCCCCAATTAGATTGTAAGCTCACTGTTTTGACTCACTGACTGACTGGTAAAGACTATGGACCCATTCTCTGAACATTTTCAGTGAATAAAATGAAATGTGAGATTACAAAGGAAAACAATTATGTATATTGCAACACAATTGCCAAATAACTTGTTTTTTTGTTTTGTTTTGGTTTTTTATTTGTTTTTGCTGGGCAATGTGGGTTAACTGACTTGCCCAGGGTCGCACAGCTAATAAGTGTTAAGTGTCTGAAGTCTGATTTGAACTCAGGTCCTCCTGAATCCAGGGCAGGTGCTTTATCCACTGCACAACCTCCACCCCCCACCCCCACCCCCCCCAGCAAATAACTTTTTTTGTGTTTCAGGGCAATGAGGGCTAAGTGACTTGCCCAGGGTCACATAGCTAGTAAGTGTCAAGTGTCTGAGGCTGGATTTGAACTCAGGTCCTCCTGAATCCAGGGCTGGTGCTTTATTCACTGAGCTGCCCCCACCAAATAACTATTTTTTTTTTTTGGTGAGGCAATTGGGGTTAAGTGACTTGCCCAGGGTCACACAGCTAGTAAGTGTCAAGTGTCTGAGGCTGGATTTGAACTCAGGTCCTCCTGAATCCAGGGTCAGTGCTCTATCCACTGCACCACCTAGCTGCCCCGCCAAATAACTTTTAGAAGAAAACAAGTATATATGGACCCTAGGTTAAAAATTCTGATTATATATTCATATATCTTCTTCTTTTCACTATGCTGTCACAACAGAAGAGAAAACTGAGGCCCAGAGGGGCAGAAATGACTTATGTGAGATTACACATACTATTAGAGGCATAGCCAGGGCTAGAACCCAGGGATCCTAATTGTTGTTTTCTCCAGCATATGATCTATTTCTTTAGATTGTGTGATGATACTATCAAGAAGAGCTTAGGGATGATGGCAGAGGTTATTGTGGGTTGGAATAATTAGAGAGAATTTTTATGGAAAGGGTTGGATTTGAGCTAGTCTCAAAAAATGGATAGGATTTAAGGAGGAGGAGAGAAGAGTCCACATGTTGTGGGAGGGGAAGGTAGACATTCCATGCTGGAGAAATCAGATAATTTTTTTAACTTTTAATTTTATTTTATTATTTTTAAGTTACATATTACATATAAGGATAGTTTTCAACATTTGGTTTCATTGGATTTTTAGTTCCAAATTTTTCTTTTCTCTCCCCTTGCCTTCCCTCCCTCCTCCCCAAGATGGAAAGCAGTCGGATATTGGTTGTATATGTACAATCACATCAAACATATTTCTACATTAGTCATCTTGTGAAAGAAGAATCAGAGCACAAAGCAAAAACCTGAAAGAAGAAGGAAAAAGAAAACAGTCCAAAAGTAGAAGCAGTATGATTCAGTCTGCATTCATAATTCACAGTCCTTTTTTCTGGATGTTGAGAACATTTTCCATCATGAGTTGTTTGAAACTGTTTTGGATCATTGCACTGCCAAGAAGAGCCAAGTCTATCCCCATTGTTCATTACACAATGTCATTGTTACTGTGTACTACGTCCTCCTGGTTCTGCTCCTCTCAGTCAGCATCAGTTCATATAAGTCCTTCCAGGTTCCTCTGAACTCCTCCTGCTCATCGTTTCTAACAGCACAACAGTATGCCATTACATTCATATACCACAACTAGTTTAGCCATTATGCTATTGATGGGCATTCCCTCGATTTCCAATTTTTTGCCACCCCAAAGAGAGCTGCTATAAATATTTTTTGTACATGTAGGTCCTTTTTTCCTTTACTATGATCTCTTTTGGATACAGATTTAGCAGTGGTACCACTGGGTCAAAGGATATGAACAGTCCCATAGCCCTTTGGGCATAGTTCCAAATTGCTCTCCAGAATGGTTGGATCAGTTCACAGCTCCACCAACAATGCATTAGTGTTCCAATTTTTTCCACGGCTTCTCCAACATTTATTATTTTCCTTTTTTGTCATATTAGCCAATCTGATAGGTGTGAGGTGGTACCTCAAAGTTGTTTTAATTTTCATTTCTCTGATCAATAGTGATTTAGAGCATTTTTCACATGGCAATAGATAGCTTTGACTTCTTCATCAGAAAATTGCTTGTTGATATCCTTTGACCATTTCTCAATTGAAGAATGACTTGGATTCTTATAAATTTGATTTGGTTCCCTATATATTTTAGAAATGAGGCCTTTATCAGAAATGCTGGCTGTAAAAATTGTTTCCCAGCTATCTGTTTCCCTTCTAATTTTGGCTGCATTGCTTCTGTTTGTACAAAATCTTTTAATTTAATGTAATCAAAGTCTTCCATCTTGCTTTTCATAATATTCTCTATCTCTTGTTTGGACATAAATTGTTTTTCTCTCCATAGATCTGAGAGGTAAACTATTCCTTTCTCTCCTAATTTATGGTATCACCCTTTATGTCTAAATCTTGAACCTATTTTTACCTTATTTTTGTATAAGGTATAAGATGTTGGTCTATTCCTAGTTTCTGCCATACTCTCTTCCAGTTTTCCCATCAGTTTTTGTCAAATACTGAGTTCCTATCCCAGAAGCTGGAGTCTTTGGGTTTATCAAACAGTAGATTACTATAGTCATTTACAACTGTGTCTCCTGTGCCTAACCAATTCCATTGATCAACCACTCTATTTCTAAGCTAGTATCACATAGTTTTGATGACTGCCCCTTTATAGTATAGCTTGAAATTTGGTATGGCCAGCCTACCTTCCTGTGCATTTTTTTCATTAATTCCCTGGATATTCTTGACTTTTTGTTTTTCCAGATGAATTTTATTTTTTTTAGCTCTATAAAATAAATTTTTTGTAGTCTGATTGGTATGGCACTGAATAGGTAAATTAATTTAGGGAGAATGGTCATTTTTATTATATTAGCTTGGCCTATCCACGAGCAATTCATATTTTTCCAATTACATAGATCTCATTTGATTTGTGGGAAAAGTGTTTTATAATTGTGCTCATAGAGTTCTTGGATTTGTCTTGGCAGGTAGACTCCCAAGTATTTTATATTGTCTACCATTACTTTAAATGGAATTTCTCTATCTCCTGCTGCTGAGCTTTGTTGATTATGTATAGAAATGCTGATGATTTATGTGGGTTTGTTTTATATCATGTGGGCAGCTAGGTGTCGCAGTGGATAGAGCACCAGCCCTGGAGTCAGGAGTACCTGAGTTCAAATCCGGCCTCAGACACTTAACACTTACTAGCTGTGTGACCCTGGGCAAGTCACTTAACCCCAATTGCCTCACTAATAAAAAAAATATTTTATATCCTGCAACTTTGCTAAAGTTGTTGTTTCAAGCAGTTTTTTAGTTGATTCTTTAGGATTCTCTAAGTATACCATCATATCATCTGCAAAGAGTGAAAGTTTTGTTCCCTCCTTGCCTATTCTAATTCCTTTTTCTTCTCTTATTGCTATATCTAACATTTCTCATACAATATTAAATGATAGAGGTGATAATGGACATCCCTGTTTCACCCCTGATGTTATTGGATATTCCTCTTATTTATTTCCATTACATATAATGTTTGCTTAGGGTTTTAGGTAGATACTCATTATTTTAAGGAAAGCTCCAACTATTCCTATGCTTTCTAGTGTTTTTAATAGGAATTAGTTTTGCATTTTGTCAAAAGCTTTCTCTGCATCTATTGAGATAATCACATGATTTTGGTTAGTTTTGTTATTGATGTGGTTGATTATGTTGATAGTTTTCCTAATGTTGAACCAGCCCTGCATTCCTGGTATAAATCCCACCTGGTCATAGTGTGTTATCCTGGTGATCACTTGCTGTAGTCTCCTTGCTAATATTTTATTTAAGATTTTTGCATCAATATTCATTAGGGAAATTGGTCTGTACTTTTTCTTTCTCTCTTTTCACTCTACCTGGTGTAGGTATCAACACCATATTTGCATCATAAAAGGAGTTTGGTAGAACTCCTTCTTCACCTATTTTTCCAAATAGTTTGCATAATACTGGAATTAATTGTTCTTTAAATGTTTGGTAGAATTCACTTGTAAACCCATCTGGCCTTGAAGATTTTTTCTTAGGGAGTTCATTGATGACTTGTTCAATTTCTTTTTTCTAAAACTATTTAAGGATTTTATTTCCTCTTCAGTTAACTTGGGCAATTTGTATTTTTGTAAATATTCATCCATTTCATTTAGATTGTCAAATTTATTGGCATACAGTTGGGCAAAATAACTCCTAATTATTGCTTTAATTACCACTTCATTGGTGGTGAAATCACCCCTTTCATTTTTGACACTGCTAATTTGGTTTTCTTCTTTCTTTTTTTTAATCAAATTAACCAAAGACTTATCTATTTTATTGTTTTTTTTATAGAACCAGCTCTTAGTTTTATTGATTAGTTCTATAGTTTTCTTGCTTTCAATTTTATTAATTTCTCCTTTGATTTTCAGGATTTTTAATTTAGTATTTAATTGGGGATTATTAATTTGTTCTTTTTCTAGCTTTTTTAGTTGTATGCCCAATTCATCGATCTCCTCTTCCTATTTTTTTACTCATGTAAGCATTTAGAGATATAAAATTTCCCCTAAGCACTGCTTTGCCTGCATCTCATAGATTTTGGTATGTTGTCTCATTATTATAATTCTCTTGGGTGAAGTTATTGATTGTTTCTATGATTTGTTGTTTGACCCACTCATTCTTTTGGATGTGATTGTTTAGTTTCCAATTCATTTTCAGTCTATGTGATAAACTGGAATCTTCTCACCAATACAATGGTACAAGAAAGTTCCAGGGGACTCATGATGGAAAAGGCTCTCCAAATCCAGAAAAAAAAACAAACTGTGGAATATGGATACTGATTGAACCACACTATTTCTTTTGTTTTTGGTGCTGTTGTTTTTCTATTTTGAGGTTTTTCCTTATTGCTCTGATTCTTCTCTTATAGCATGACTGATGAAGAAATATGCTTAATGTTATCTATATGTATATATGTGTGTATATATATCTATATGTATATATGTATATGCATATATATCTATATCTATATCCATCCATCTATCTATCTATCTATCTATCTATCTATCTATCTATCTATCTATCTATCTATCTATCTATAACCTATATTGGATTGCCTGCTGTCTGGGGGAGGGGGAAAGGGAGGGGAGGGAGGGAGAAAAATTTGAAATTGGAAATCCTATATAAAATCCTATATAAACAAATGCTGAAAACTATCTCTACATGTAACTGGAAAATAATACAATACTTTTATTTAAAAAATATTTTTCAGTCTACCTTTCCATGGCTCTTTATTACCTGTGATTTTTATTGCATCATGATCTGAGAAGGATGCATTTACTATTTCTTCCTTTCTATATCTGACTGTGAGGTTTTTGTGCCCTGATACATGGTCAACTTTTGAGTATGTGCCATGTACTTCTGAGGAGAAGGTATATTCCTTTTTATCCCCAGTCAGTTTTCTCCAGATGTCTATCATATCTAACTTTTCTGGTATTCTATTCACCTCTTTAACTTCTTTCATATTTATTTTGCAGTTAGATTCATCTAATTCTGAGAGGGGAATGTTCAGATCTCCCACTAGTATAGTTTTGTTGTCTATTTCCTCTTGTAACTCATTTAACTTTTCCCCTAAGAATTTGGATGCTATACCACTTGGTGCATACATGTTTTGTATTGATATTACTTCATTATCTATCATACCTTTTAGCAAGATGTAGTTTCCTTCCTTTTTTCTTTTAATTAGATCTATTTTTGCTTTGTCTAAGATAAGAATTGCTACCCCTGCTTTTTTGACATTAGCTAAAACATAAAATATTTTGCTCCAACCTTTTACCTTTATTCTGTGTATCTCTCTCCTTCAAATGTGTTTCTTATCAACAGCATATTGTAGGATTCTTATTTTTAATCTACTCTGCTATACACTTCCATTTTATGGGAGAGTTTATCCCATTTACATTCACAATTAAAATTAACTGTTTATTTCCTTCCATCTACTTTTCCCCTTTGTATGTACTCTTTTTTCCCTTCTTTCACCCTATTCTACTTGACCAGTGTTTTGCTTCTGACCACTGTCTCCCTCAATCTGCCCTCCTTTATATCAGTTGCCCTTCTTTTTCTTGCCCCTTCCCCCTCCCCACAATTACGCCCTCCCTTCTATCAATACCACCCTTTTTCCCCTTCCCCTTTTGTTTCCTTAAAGAGTAAGCTAGGGGCAGCTAGATGGCGCAGTGGTTAAAGCATTGGCCCTGGATTCAGGAGGACCTGAGTTCAAATCTGGCCTCAGACACTTAACACTTACTAGCTATGTGACCCTGGGCAAGTCACTTAACCCCCACTGCCTCACTTAAAAAAAAATCAAAGAGTAAGCTAAGTTTCTTCATACAAATAGGAGTGTATTTTATTCCCTCCCTGAACCAAGTCTGATGAGAGTGAGGTTGCAACAATGCCCACCCTTCCATTCTTTCCCTCTATTGTAATGGATTCATTTTGTGCCTCTTCATATGATGTAATTAACCCCATTCCACCTTCCTCTTCCTCTCCTCCCCCTAGTCTTCTATTATTCTACCCCTTATATTTCTTTATATCATCACATCAAAGTTGATTTAATAATAATAATACCTTTACAGAGATACAGATCCAAAGAGTTAAAAGTATTATCCTCCCTTATAGGGAGGCAAGCAGTTTAACATCATTAAACAACCTTCCCCCCACCCCCACCCCCATGCACCCCACCCTGTTTACCTCTTTATATTTCTCTAGAGTCTTGTATATGGAGATCAAATTTTCTATTCAGTTCTGGTCTTTTTCTCAGGAAGCAATGGTAGTCCCCTAATTCATTGAATGTACATCTTTTCCTCTGAAATAGAATGCTCAGTTTTCCTGGGTAGTTGATCATGGGTTGTAATCCAAGCTCCTTTGCCTTCGTGAATATTATATTCCAAGCCTCATGATCCTTTAATGTTGAAGCTGCCAGCTCCTGTGCAATCCTGACTGTGGCTCCATGATATTTAAATGGTTTCTTTATGGCTGCTTGGTGTATTTTCTCCTTCACCTGATAATTCTGGAGTTTGTTATAATGTTCCTTGAAGTGTTCCTTTTGGGGTCTCTTTCAGGAGGTGATTGGTGGATTCTTTCAATGATAATTTTATCCTCTGATCCTACAATTTCAGGGCAGTTCTCCTTGATAATTTCCTGGAATATAGTGTATACACTCTTTTCTTGATCATGGCTTTCAGGTAGTCCAATAATTCTTAGATTATCTCTCCTGGATCTATTTTCCAGGTCAGTGGTTTTTCCAATGAGGTATTTCACATTTTCTTCTATTTTTTCAGTTTTTTGATTCTGCTCATCAGATTCTTATTGTCTCGACAAGTTATCAGCTTCCATCTGCTCAATTTTAATTTTTAAGGCCTTATTTTCCACAGTAAGCTTTTGTGCGTCTTTTTCTGTTTGGCCCATTTTTTCTCTTATTTGGCCAATTGTATTTTTTAAGGAATTGTTTTCCTCAGTCAATTTTTGTGCTTCATTTTATAGTGTAACTCTCATTTCTCTCATTTCTTTTTCCATTTTTCTTCTACCTCTCTTATTTGGTTTTTAAAAGCCTTTTTGGGCTCTTCAAAGAAGGCTTTTTGGTCTTGAGACAAGATCATCTTCCCACTTGAGTTTTCACTTGTAGGCATTTTGACCAACTCATCTGAGTTTGAGTTTTGGTCTTCTCTTTCACCATAGAAATTGCCAATGGTAAGGGTCCTTTTTTGTTTCTTGCTCATGTTGTAACCTATTTTTAAACTTATAAAGTTGAAGTCTGCTCCTTGGGCACAGGGGTCACTGTTGCAAGCTTCTTAGTGCTCTCAACTGCCCCACTCTTAGCTGTGTCAAGTTTCAGCAGTAAGGAGCTGCCCATTGCACTGACCTGTGCTGAGTGAGCTGCCCACTGAACCAAGCTTTGCTGAGGTGAGCTGCCAGCTGAGACGAGTAGTGCTGAGCTGCCATCCCCTTTCACCCAGGTGAGACAGACCTTTTCTGAAGTCTTCTAAATTATCTCAAGTAGCAGGATTGTGTCTATTTTTTTTTTTTTAGTGAGGCAATTGGGGTTAAGTGACTTGCCCAGGGCCACACAGCTAGTGTTGAGTGTCTGAGGCTGGATTTGAACTCAGGTACTCCTGACTCCAGGGCCAGTGCTCTATCCACTGCACCACCTAGCTGCCCCCCAACCTAGCTCCCCCCGTGTCTATTTTTTTGTACCTTCCGTAGTTCCAGAATCTGTTTAGAGGCTTGATTTAATGTTGTTTTTTAGGGAAATACAGGAAAGCTCAGGCAAATTCCTAGCTTCTCTCTGCCATCTTGCCAGATAATATTTTTGAAGTACTTTGCATAGTACCTGGAATTCAATAGGCACTCAATAAATGCTTGTTTCCTGTTATCCTTGTATCTCTAAAGAGAACTTTAATGGCTTATGGTTAAATTTAAGACTTAAACCATGTGTTTCCTTTTTTCTTCCCTATTGTGTGTTCTGTTCCTTTATAGCAAACATTTGCTTTATCTGGAAACAAAACCCATTATAAATGTCCATACAGTAAGTGATTGATTTAAAGAGAACAGGAAACTACCAAAGATAAATGATGCCAATGATGTCAATTTGTGTTGATGGAGAAGAGAAGAAAATGGAGAGGGGATAAATTCCTAAGGTTCTGATAGCAACAACAGTAATGGAAATCACAACATTTTGCTTAGGTAGATCTATCCTTAGCTGGTTCAATGAGACAGATAAAGTCATATTAGATTCCAAATATCTAATCCTGGATAGCAGTAGCCCACATCTGGAGTTGACTGATTATTAGCAATGGCACTGACACACCTGTATACCCAGGGCCCATTTTCTCTCTGCCATGATCAAAAATTCCTGGAATAGTCCAATCCTACATAGTTCCTATATTCTATGATGCTTCAGCCTCTCCTTCCAGCTTGGGGGTGAGGTGGGAATTACATTTCCCATTAATCTTCTTGCCAGTAATGAACTATACATGTATGTGTGTGGTATGGAGAAGCATTGGTTAGAGGTTGTTGTTGTTTGTCCTATGTTCTCAGAGGACCATGACATCAGGGTGATGTCATGACTTGCAGTGAATTGTATTTAAATGAGGGAGGGCTGTGCAACATCACTAACCTTACTCTCTCCTCCAGAACCATCTGAGTCCAGTGGCAAGATATAGATCAAGACAACTGGAGACGGCCCTGGATGTTTAATGCAATTAGTGTTAGATGACTTGCCCAGGGTCACACAGCTAGTAGATGTCTGAGATGAGATTTGAACTCAGGTCCTCCCAACTTCAAGGTCAGTGCTCTATCCACTGTACCCTCACCCACTCCCCTCCCTCAGCTGACCCACTGGTTATGGGAGAAGGAGGGAAAACATACTTGAAAAGGAGGATTCACTTTAGAGTATGTTGAGACAAAGTGATAGAAGCACCTTTAGCCTTCACTACACTTTTCCTTTTATCTCCCCAAAGTTAGGATCTTCTGTGTTGCCAAATGAATGACTGGGATTGCAATATTCAATATACCTATTTGATATGGTTGATCCAACAAGGTATTTTGTTTGTTTTCTTATAGTGGAACCATAGGTAACTTGGGAACTGGGGGAGCCCTTAGATGGAAGAGTCACAGGATAAACAAATTCAAGACCCTTTGATTTACATAAGGAAGAGCTTCGAATTTTACCCTTCTTGAGCATTTCATATACCCTTCAAAAACCATATGGAAACCTTGGAACCCCAAGAAGAGACCCCCAGTGAGAGAATCCATAATAATGGTGACATTCATTTCATTAATAAATACTTGTGGAATTAAAGGAAGATATTCCCATCTTAGAAGTCAAGTGGGACAGTGGTACTTTTCCCTATGCTAGAATCAAGTTGAGACACTTCCACAAAGTAGGTCACCCTAATTCCCCAAATTCCATGCTCAAGGGCAAAATTCCCAGTGCTCAGCCCATTGTTACTTCCTTTACTATCTCTAGTATCACAGATCGTACAAGTTAGACACAGCTTTTCCCTTTTGTCCCCAATTACTTTCTACAGAGTTCCCTAACAAAAATCTGATTGTGTTATAATTTTTTTCTTGCTGTACTATATTTTATCCTGGTAGAACTTGGATTTTGGAATAGTAGCAGAAAGAACATTCTGCCTTCTGCTCCAGGGTTTTGTTCTTGCTAAGAGCAACTGCTCTTTATTGAATGTGTAATTTGTTGCCATGGAAAACATATTGTGATTAATGAGACCCTGTGGCCAAGGTTGCTTGGGACACACCTATATCAATTGGCATGATGTCCTTGATTTTCACTCTAATGACATTGGCTATATCAGAGTTTCCATTATCAAATCCATAAGTAAATCATTTCAGGTGGTCACTAGGAAAAAGTGCTTTCTTGATGAGAGTTGCATGGGCTATAGGTCTAAAAATGGAGTATCCTAACAATCCTAGGGAAATCTAACATACAGACAACATTTAGAATATATAGGAATGGGAAGGAGCATAAAGCAAAGAAAAAGACAGGGAATTTCTATAAATTAGCATGTTCATTTTTTACAACTACCATATTCTTCTGATGATTTCATATAACAGATAATGGGAACAAAGCAACTTAAAAAAACAGTAACAGAAGTCATAATTTTAAAATTAATCTCTCAAATAATGAAGGTGTCCCTTTCCATGGACCATCCCAAACAGATGGTCCTGTGACCTTTAGCTAAAATAGCTCAAGTTAAGGGAAATTCATTGCCCCTGGGATAGTTTATGCTGCTGTTCATTTGAAAGTGTTTTCTTGTGTTGAACAAATTTTGCATCTTTGAAATATCTGTGCAATTGTTTTAGTATGGACTGCTTGAGAAATATAGAAATATATACACTGTCTTAGCAAAGTAATATGGTATAGTGGAAAGAGTACTGAAGCTAAAGTTATGAGAAGCCTAAGGTCAAATCTAGTCTCAGATGCAGTCAGTTCTACTATAACACAGCATGTGTGTTCACAAAAAAGCATTGTGCTATACAAAGTCATGTGACAAAAATCTTGCTCCTTAACCCTACTTCTAGACCATTACTCTACGATGAGCTATCAATGGGCAGCATGTTTTGAGGTCTTTTTTTAATCAAGATTTCCCTTTTGCTCTCCTTGTGGCTTGTCTCTATAAACTCCCTCTCCCAAATTTCTCAGTGATTAACAGCTAACTCATGATTTTCCTCTCATTTCCACCCCATGATATCATCTTTGGGAACTTCAATATTCACCTTGATGACTCCATCTAAGGAATTCCTAGGCAGTAGCTAGTGAGAACAATTTCCTCCACCCCACTTTAGCCATATACCAGCACAGTTACACATGAAAACTTACCATATATTGAAATGGCATCAACTCCAAAGACAATTTCCTATTCTTCCATTTCTCCCATTTTCTCACTCACACTTAACCTACTCTTTAGTATAACCTCTAGTCCTGTGGCCCATTCCTACGTTCCCAGTCTACATCTCCCTGTCTGTCTCTAGTTATCTCCATATTAAGCCTTAACCACATGGAACATCATTCTAATGATTTGCTAACTACTATCCTAGAATCCCTTGCTTCTCCCCACCCCTAGCTTGGCCTTATGGCATTCCTTTTTTTTTTTTTTTTGGTGGCAATGAGGATTAAGTGACTTGCCCAGGGTCACACAGCTAGTAAGTGTCAAGTGTCTGAGGCTGGATTTGAACTCAGGTCCTCCTGCATCCAGGGTGGTGTTTTATCCACTGCATCACCTAGCTTCCCCCTTCTGACATTCTTAATCTCTAAATCCTCTAATCACCATTTGTTTTTTTTTTCTTTCTGTTTTCCTTTGTTGCCTACAGATTTCTTAACCAAAAGTCCAACTCAAATCTTACCTTCTCCATGAAATGTTCACTGTCTTCTATATTCTAATTGATAAAGACCTCCCCCTTCAGACAACATAAAGGACTTCGTGTGTTTGTGTTTTATCATCCTTATATTATAAGTTAGATGAGGGCAGGGCAGTGTAGTACGTAGAAAGAGAAATAGATTCAGAATTTGAACTCTTGGATCTAAATGTTGGCTCTACCTCTTGCTTATTGAACAAACTTGGGAAAGCCATTCAGTCTCTTTGGGTCTCAGTTTTATCATCTGTAAAATAAGGGGACTGTATTTGTTGATTTCTCAAGTCTCTTGTAGCTCTGAACTTATAATTCATTCATGGAAAATATTTTATCTAAGTACTGTCATGTCCCCCAGCACAGTGTTCTATATATAATAATATATAATAGGATAATATTATATGATAGAATAATAATATACGATGGAATAATAATAGATAATAATAAAATATTTTAAATCATTTTTAATAAATGATCTATTCCAACCTCTTTTTAAATAGCAAAATACAGAGGCAACTTCTAGCTGTATATCTTTGGGCAGAGTCCCTTGATCTCAATAATCCTCAGTTTCCTCATCTGTAAGATGAAGCTGTGACCTGATGACTTCTAAAGTTCCTTCCAGCTCTAAGTCTATGACCCTTTGAAGTCCTTTCATCTAAATGACACTCACCATTTACACTAACACAGCCTTCCTTTTCTCTAGGTTCAATACCCTTATACCCTTTAATCATTTCACCATATTTGTCACCCTTTAATTGGGGAATGTCCTTTTTAAAACATGAATCCCAGATCTAGCCTGACTAGCAGAAAAGATCACACTGAAAATATTTCATCCCATAATCTTGTCATTCTACTTCTATTAAGGATCTCAGATTGCATTCGTTTTTAAATAGTTGCATCAAAAATTTTTGTTCATGTTGAACTTCTATTCATTTAAAACCCCTTCATCCTTTTCTCCTGTACTGGCATCCAACCATGTCTCCTGTACTTGTACAATTGATTTTTTGAACCCAACAGCAGGGCTTTTATGTTTGTCCCTGATGACTTTGATAATGTTATTCTGAAGCCAGAATCTTAGCCTGTGGAGAAGGCTCTGAATACTGATTGAGTAATATCTATGTACTAACTGTCAATGCCTTCTAAGGGCTGTGCCATTGGATAGTCACCCATTATATCTGTGCTGCAATGAATAGAGTGCTACTATACCTTGGAGTCAGGAAGATCTGGGTTCCAGTCTCTGCAACTATTGACTGGGTGATCTTTGGCCGAATCTCTTAATCACTTAATGCTCAAAGCAGTTCTCTAGGATTGTACCTTATAAAACAATTGTCAGACTGACTTCTCAAAAGGAACTTCTTCATCAAGAGCTCTCTATACCAATGAAATCACATCAAAATATCACTATGCAAGGACAAAAATATGTGTGTGTAGTAATAGTAGCAGCAGAAACAGTAGTAATAGCAGTAGTAGAAGTAGTAGCAGTAGTAGCAGCAGCAGTAGTAGCAGCAGCAATAGTAGTAGTAGCAGAAGTAGTAGAAAGAGAATTAGACAAGAATTCACTTCTGATGTGAAAGCTATCACAAAATATGTGATTGTAACCTCAGGAAAATCTCTTAACACTTCTGAGCCTGTGCTTTCTCATATGGAAAATGAAGGTTTTGTATTCAACAATTGCTAAGATCTTTTCAGCTCTGATGTCCTGTGTTATTTGGCATCTTCCAGTTCAACTATTTTAAAGTTCTGTGATTTTACACAATGTTCTATTCATTTGGTCTCTCCTCTACTATTATAAACAAGTCAAAGAGAAAATCTTTGCTCCCTATGGATATTTTTTCTTCTCTCCCAGGTTAGTCCTTGTAGTTTTCTGGCTAGGATTGACATATAGGAGCACAGAGAATATTGGGAGAACTAGACATTGGCACCTGGGAACTCTAAAGAATCCCTGCTCCTAATCCTATTCAGATCCTCTTTTTTAAAAAGAAAAAGGGGGCGGCTAGGTGGCGCAGTGGATAAAGCACCGGCCCTGGATTCAGGAGTACCTGAGTTCAAATCCGGCCTCAGACATTTGACACTTACTGGCTGTGTGACCCTGGGCAAGTCACTTAACCCCCATTGCCCCGTCAAAAATAAAAAAAAAAAAAATAAAAAAAAAAAGAAAAAGAAAAAACAACAGAAAGAAAACCAGTATAGAAAATAAAATACACAGGGGGCAGCTAGGTGGTGCAGTGGATAAAGCACCACCCTGGATTCAGGAGGACCTGAGTTCAAATTTGGACTCAAACACTTGATACTTAATAGTTGTGTGCCCCAGGGCAAGTGACTTAACCCTCATTGCCCCTCCAAAAAAAAAGAAAAGAAAAGAAAAGAAAAGAAAAGAAAAGAAAAGAAAAGAAAAGAAAAGAAAAGAAAATACACCAACAGATCTTTTGGATTGGGTTGGATTTAATTCAATTTACATTTATTAAATATCTAATACATGGAAGGACCTGATAGAAATACCAAGACAAGTACAATACAGTTCCCCATCCTCAATTTCTGGTAAGGGATAAGGAATGGATAAAAATGATAAAACAAATTCATATGTGTTAAATGAATGGGAGATGTACAAAATGCTATATACAGTGCCCAGAAAGGGAAAGAGTATTTCTTGTTGGAGGCTCATGGAAGACTTAAGGGAAAAGGAGGCAGATATCGAGCTGAACCTTGCAGGATGGAAAAGATTTCAACAAACAGAGGTGGGAAGGTAGAGAAGGGGAAAAGGAGCAGGAGGAAAGGCCATTGCAGGTGTAGGAAAAGAAAAGTCAGAAAAGTGTCCCATGCCCAAGCTGTTCATTCCTTTTATGGATTCTATTTATGCAGGGCTATGCTGGAGTGTGCAATTTTGCAGTTTAAAAATTACCCTGCACAGTTGCTTAATGGCCCTTCCATCTTTTCTTAAATCACTTTTAGGACCTTTTCACTATTTCCTTGCCAGGGTTCACATTCAGGCCTGTGGAACCCTTTACTTTCCCCTTTGGATTTGAAGAAAGGGCACATCTGGATTTCTGGTCAAACTCATACCAGAACTGCCCAGACTTTGGTTGTGCCTGCCAGAACACCAGGCATAAAAGCTCAAAAGTCAGTCAAATATCTGAATGCGTGTATAGTCAGATGTTTGCTACCATATGGACTATCTATGCACATGCTTGACTACCCCTGGCTCTTATTTCCTTTTTCCTAAATAGATATTTTCCTGTCATGTTCACACTATCTCAGATGTAATGGATTCAAGAAATAAAGAATCAGGTATCTTCTCAAAGCCAGGGATCAGTGTTTCTCTCCAGGTTTTAACTTTAGGGTGACTATTCTCAAAGTGTCATGTCTACCAAGGACAGAAAGCTTGGCTTATATTAAGAACTGTGATGTTTAAAATATAAATGTGTGTGGTCACCTTAAATTAGAAGCATTAGCACCAGTCTTTGGGCATTAAGCATTTATTAAAACATACCAGGTATTCATGTGGAGTTCAGAAAGTTAAGAAAAGCCTAGAGTTCCAGCCTGGTCGGGTTCTTCCTCAAGTCCTCCACCAGGAGTCAGCTTCAACCATGAACTCCCAGCAAACTGAGTGTGGAAGCTTTTTATAGTTCCAGAGCATGGACAGTCCTTACATACTGCTTCAAGCTGATTGGTAGGCACCATCCAAATTCATTGTTCACTGGACTCAGTGGTCTCAAGTTAAGTTCAAAGTCTTTAACTTCTGGGAACAATACCTTCTTAGGGGCTAGCCAGATGTGCTTACAATCTAGTTAACTTGAAGTAGGCTAATCAGCAAAGTTAATCACTCTCACTTAATTCAATCAGTTTAGATTAATCTCCAGGTGGGCCTTTGAGTATCTTGCTAAATCCCATTATTTTATCACAGAACAGTAGACATTTTTCTCACCCTTGGGCCTATAAGGACTCTCTTTTCTCAATGTCCTTACATTCATAGTTCTACATACTTTCCCCCATAGAATCTAGTATAAGAATCCTGAATGCTACAAAGATGGTAGGTACTGAACGCCAAGAGATAGGTTCTAAGAGTTTTTTTAAAAGTAGCATTAAGAAAATAGGTTACCTATCTGCAGTGTGGTAGGAAGGGTAGGGTAGATAAAGTCATATCACCTGGGCTCAGCTCCCAGCTCTTCTTATTACTATTTCTGTGACTTTAGACTAGTTACTTTCCTTCTCTGATTTCCCCAGTGGAATGTAAGCTCCTTGAGGGCAGGAACAATTTTTTTTTCCCTTTAATTCCCAGGATCTAGTATAATGACTATCACAAAATAGGCAATTAAAAATGCTTGTTGAATTAAATTGAATTGGTTCAATTAGGGAGGAAACTTGGTATAATGGACTGAACACTTAGGCCTGGTATCTGGAAGGCAGGTCTGGGTTCAAATCCCATCTCAATCATTTAATAATTTGGATTGTCCTGACTAAGATATTTAAGTTTTATATTCCTCTGGTTCCTCCATTTGTAAAATCAAGGGGTTAAATTTGGCTTCTATTGGCTCTTCTAGCTCTAAATTCTAGGTCTTCTTCTGTAGCATTAATCTTTCTATTATCATACTGGTATTGCTTTGAATCCTGAAGGCTCTTGAGATATTAAGCCTTATCAGTTAATGATAATAACTAGCACATATGTAGCATATAGTAAGTGCCAGGAACTGTGTTAAATATTTTACAATGATTTTGTTTATTTTTGCAGGGCAATTAGGGCTAAGTGACTTGCCCAGGGTCACACAGCTAGTAAATGTCAAGTGTCTGAGGCTGGATTTGAACTCAGGTCCTCCTGAATCTAGGGCAGGTGCTTTATCCACTGCGCCACCTAGCTGCCCATGCATTTTACAATTATTATATCATTTGGTCCTCACAACAACTCTGAAAGATTGGTACTGTTTTTATCCCCATTTTACAGATAAGGAAACTGAAGAAAACAGATGCTTACATGACTTTCTCAGGGTCACACAGCTAATAAGTATCTGAAGTCACAATTGAACTCAGGGCTTCCTGATTCTAGGCCCAGTGCTCCATCCACTGTGTCACTTAGCTGCCCCAATACTCTTCTGAAAGGAATTTGTTAGTTAGTAATATATTAGCTTCTTGGGGACAAGGAAAAGTTTCACTTTTGTATTTGGAACTCCAGCTCCTAGCATGGTGCATGTAACATAATACAGGTTTAATAAATTCTTGTTGATGGGCTAACTGCTAGGAAAGAAAAAAAAAGTATAGAAATAGAACACTGCTTAGGTAGCCAAGAGGGTGATGGAAAGGGAAGAAGGCCAAATACAACTGTTACAGTTTTGCCTGAGGTTGACCAAAGTAAAGAGTTGGCAGTATTAATATACTGTTAGTTTTTGCCTACAGCATGCAAATTATTATTGATGGTCAGGAGGGAGTCCATTTGGGTTGGATAGAGGAAGGGAAAAATGTCCTGCTTCTTCCATATGGTTATTCATAAAGGACTTGAGACAATCACGTCTTAGAATATTGTTCACTGTGCTTCAATTTCCTCATCTAGAAAATGACGACAACAATACTTCTAGTTGGTACCTCTCAGAATTGCTGTGAAGACAAAGTTAAATAATGCTTATTAGAGCTCTTTGTAGCTATAAAAGGGATATAAAGGTGTAAGGATCATAGATTTTGAATCACAGAATCATAGTTTTAGGCATGGAAGGGACCTTAGAGGATGTCTAATCCAAACCCCTCATTTTACTGCTGAAGCAACTGAGGCAGAGAGAGAGAGAGAGAGAGAGAGAGAGAGAGAGAGAGAGAGAGAGAGAGAGAGAGAGAGAGAGGTATCTGCCCGCGATCATGTGGGTATTAAGTAGTGGAGGCTAGATATAAACCCAGATGCCCTGACACCAAATCCAACACTGTTTCCACTAATCTATGACAATTCTCAAAGGGGATCATTACATTTTGGTAGAGTAACACATTAAGGCATTATTAGCTACTAACACCTTGCTGTGAATTAGTTTCTCAGAATAGTCTTAGCAGAGACCAGAGAATGAACTTTAATTTCTTTATTTAGAATAGGGGCTTGATTAGATATTTTCTAAGAACTTTTCCACTTAAAATTAGTGTACTATATAACATGTCTAGCTTGGTGGCACAGTAGATAGAGTGCCAAACCTGGAGTCAGGAAGGCTCATCTTCCTGGCCTCAGACACTTACTATCTGTGTGACCCTGGGCAAGTCACTTTGCCCTGTTTGTCTCAATTTCCTCATCTGTAAAATGAGCTGGGGAAAGAAATGGCAAACCACTCCAGTACCTTTGCCAAGAAAATCGAAGGTCATGGAGAGTCAGACATGACTGAAACAACTGCACAGCAGGTTAGTAATTATATGATTTTTAAAAAAGATTATAGGGCCAGCTAGGTGGCACAGTGGATAAAGCACCAGCCCTGGATTCAGGAGTACCTGAGTTCAAATCCGGCCTCAGACACTTGACACTTACTAGCTGTGTGACCCTGGGCAAGTCACTTAACCTCCATTGCCTCGGGGAAAAAAAAAAGAAGATCATACTCTAACATGTCTAGATTATGTAATATCAAAGATTCTTCTTTTACATAAGATTGATGGTCAAAAGGATTCATCTACCTGACTATACTTCTAGAAATCATGCCACATGCCCAAGTTAGTTAATCCAGTAGACTTTGGAACTCCCACTATTTACGGCGAGTGGTGTAAATCTGTGAGGGAATACAACCTTGGTTAGTCCACCAAATCTAGTCAACCTTAGGACCAGACTAGGCTTCCATCCCACCCGGATGCCCACAAGGGGTCGTCTTGACATCTGTCTCACTTCTGTTTTTCTCCTTCCCTCCAAACTTCACCTTCTGTTTTCCCCCTCCTGCTCCAGACACAGCAATTAAATCAACTCTACATTGTTTCAGGAAAGAGCCTGACAAGAAATTGCCCTATGAATCAACGTACTGTTCCTGTGTCGGTTCCCCCATTGAAATGTAGGCTCCTTGAAGGACTATCTCAAGATAGTGTTGTGTTTCTATTGGTATAGCCCTTGTTACATAATAAGTGCTTAAGGCAGAGAAAAATAGAGTTTATTTCGTTCATAGGGTTATAGATTCAGAACTAGAAGAGTCTTTTAGTTTAGTGCCCTCATTTTACAGATGAGGAAAGTGAAGCTGAGCCCAGAAGAATTACACATTTCCCCCAAGGTGACACAAGAGAACAAAGGGGAGAGTGGGGATTTGAACCTCTGACTCAAAAGTCTCTTTACTTTTTCCACTGCACCACACTATCTCTTCCCACTTGGAATAAGGCATGATGGAGTCCCCAGAGTGGCCGAAATGACACATAATGAAACTCATCTTAGTAACCTGATAGAAATTATCCCTCTTTGCTTTTCAAGTTACTTATGGAAATTCTCCCATGGACACGCATAGGTTAAAAGTCTGCCTATTCCATTCCCACCCCTCCTCCCCAATTCTGTTCTTGAGGAGAAGAGGGTGGAATATACACTGGCTGGATTCTCTACAAAGATCAAAAAACACCCAGCATCTTTTCCACTCACATTCCATGAAGTGCAATGCAGCCAATTTCTATGTGTGGGAAAGTGGGTTTTTGTGTATGCACAGCTCACTGCTAGTTCCTCAGCCTCTCCCTTTGGTAACAATTTAACACCCACATGCATCCTCAAGAAGGTCAAAAGGGAATAGCAAAAGTAAAAAAACATGTTTTAGAAATGTTAAATAGCTCCCACTTCCAAAATTCTTTTCCCTCACATTCAAAACGACATCATGCATGTTTCCACAAATTTCTTGTGGATTTAATAAAATGTGTGGTGATATCGTCCATAGAAAAAGTTGGAAACTAGAATGCTCTGCATAGGATATGACGCATCCCCCTGGGAATAAAGTTCGGTTTTGTAATATAAATTTTAAAGTGATCAGGCTTCAGTTTGTGTCCCTTTGCCATTCTGAAACTTTATATTCTCAGCAAAGGATCTTGGAATTTCTATGTTCATTGAAACTCAGTAAATGATAAAAACAACCACCGCCCCCCACCCCAGTGATCAAATTCCATTCACAAGTGGAAAATCAGTCATTTTTAGTCATCTGATATGTGAAACTTCAAGTTTAATCTTTAGAATTTCTAAATTGTGAAAACAGAGAAACAGTTGCCAAGAAGAGCTAACAAGAGGCACGATTATAACACAAGTAGAACATACTCTCAAATACAGAACTAAAAATATGTATTGGTTGGAAGGTACTTTGCATAATTATGCATATTCAAATTATATTTCCCCATAATGGCTGCATAGGAAAGGTACATAGAGCCTCCTTGTCCTTAAGGCTTGTGAGGTTTTAATTAAGCCTTATCAGCCAAGGCTCTTCTCAGGGGCTTCATTTGGCTAGTAGAGGGCAGGCTCCCTGAAATCAGGGAAAACTTTCATTTTTGTCTTCATATCCCCAGTGCCCAACAAACCATCTAGTGCATAGTATGGGTTTAATAAATGCTTGCTGATTAATTGATTGATCAGTTAGCAAAAAAGGAAGACTGTGTAGAGATGGGAAGGAACCTGGGACTGGGAGTCTATAGACCTGATTTTCAGTCCTCACTCTGTGCTTAATCTCAGATCTGGAATTGGAATTATGTGCAGAGACTGACTAGTCCAATGCCCTCATTTGACATATCAGGAAACTGAGACACAGGGAGGCTATGTGACTTGTTCACGGTCACACTAGTAGTAATTGCCTTTATTGACTAACATCATATTACTTCAAAGAAGTCACTTAGTCTTTTTTTATCTCAGTTTCTTCATCTGTAAAATATCTTCTCTAGCAACCTCATGAGGTGGTTTAGAGTCCAAATTGAAATACTATATGCAAAGTTCTTTGAAAAGAGCTATAGAAATGACAACTCTCATTTTTTTCTTCCTGTATCAAAATGGGTCTAAGACCTTTCTTTGAAGTATTCATATGCAATGTATCTTACTTATTTCTCCAGACCCTCTTCCAAAAAGTAGTTACGTCACCAATTCTATGGCACTCTCTTGAATTCTATAATACCCTCTCTTCTTTTTCATTTCTTCAAATCCTCCCAATCTTTCATGGTTCCACTTCCTCCACAAATGCCTAAAATCCCACTTCTTCCACAAATCCTTCCTTGACTACCTGAGTCTCAATGATCTCTCCTTTCTCTCAATTTTTAAAGCACTAACAGCCTATACCACATTAATTGAACACTAGATTACAGGCTGACTCTCATTAGCCTTCCTCCAACTTCCAAAGATCTGCTAAACTGCAAACTGCAAAAATTCATCAATTAATCAATCATCACAGATACACTTTCAGTCTCCTCTAGACTTGGATCTCTGTACCTAGATTATAGTTGTGACTCCAGTCAGGCTAGAACAAATTATTCTCATTTCTCATTTCACATTTAGCCAATGCAATGGTATTCTGGCCAAGGAACCAAAAAATTTCTTGATTCTGGCTTGCCTTCTCTCTGGAATCAGTAAGAAACTATTTAAGATATTCCCAGAAGTCCATAGGACAAACAGATCTAACAAGATCATAGAATAATAGAATTCGGAGTTGAAAGAAACCTTAGAGACTTCCCAGTTCAATTCTCTCTCTCTTTCTTTTTACATATGAGAAAACTGAAGCTCAGAGAGGGGGAGTTTCTTGTCCAAGGAAACAGACAGGCAGTAGAAGAGCTAGAATTTGAACCCAGGTCCTTTGGCTTTAGTGCCCTTTGCATTAATAAAGTGGTTCCACCTTTGGAATTATGAACAAGTTTAAAAGAGCCAATCCTTGCTACTGGCCCCTCACCCCAATCAGAGATGCCCAGTTAGGCTAAAGAGCAATGTCTGTAACTATGAAATATTGTCTTGTGAAATATGTCACAAGACTAAAGAACAAACCAAAGAAATAAGAAAAATAAACCAATACCATGCAATGATTTCTAAGTAAAGTAGTTATGAAATTATTAATGGCATAATAGGAAAATAAAAGAGAGAAGGACCCTGTCCATAGGTCCTCTACTTTGTAAGCATTTCTCACTGCTCATAATACAAGCTAGTTCTAGTGAACAAACCTTTCATCTTTTTCTTGGGTGGAACCCAGGGAGGCTTTTATCCAAAAAGAGAGATATTTTAGAAAATTATTCCAAGTAGCAAATGATACAAACATACACTATGTACTTAATGCCACCTTTGCCCAACAAGGAGCCAACCAACCAGCACTTACTAAGCACCCACTCTGTGGAAGGCCCCATAGGAAGTACATAAAAAACAGGAAATGCATTACTGTCCCTCTGATAATAGCTTATAATTTGATTGGGGAAATAGGACATATATATTTAAAGGGAGTATAGGAAATTCCCTATAAAGGAACTCCTTCTATCAGCATACTGTAATGCAGCCAAACTGGCATTCTCTCTGCATGTCTCTCTGTCTCTCTGTCTCTCTGACTTTCTGTCTCCGTGTCTGTGTCTGTGTCTGTGTCTCTCTTTCTCCGTATCTCTCTGTCTCTGTCTCTGTCTTCTTTACATTCAGCACTCCTTCTCTTGTCTCTGTGCCTTTGCATGTGCTATTCTCCACCCCCCACCCCCTTGCCTGGAATACATTCTCTCCCTACTGCCTCTCCACAGAATCCTTCTCTTCTTAAAGATGTGATTCAAGTGTGATCATTTGAAGGACTTCCTGATTCTCCCAATTGCTAGTGTCCTCCCTCCCAAACAACCTTGTAACTAACTACTTCATATATGCTTATATTTATGTTATATATAAGTTTATATGTGCTTACTTTTCCTATCAGAATGTAAGATTCTTATAGCATTAGGTAGAGATTATTTCATAGGTGCTGCAGTGGATAGGATACTGGGCCTGGAATCAGAGAGACTCCTCTTCCTAAGTTCAAATCTGGCCTCATATACTTTTCAGCTATGGTACCCTGGGCAGATCATTTAACCCTATTTACCTCAGTTTCCTCATCTGTAAAAGGAAATGAAGAAGAAAATGACAAACTACTCTAGCATCTTTTCCAAAAAAACTCCAAATGAGGTCATGAAGAGACAGACATGACTGAAAATGACTAAATAACAATAACTTGCATCCCCAGCATCTAACAAAGTTCCTGGCTCATAGTAAGCATATAATAAATGCTGATTGATTAAATATAGACCAGCAACTGATCTGAAATCCTTAAAGAATGACCTGGAACACTGAGAGGAAAGGTACCATAACATTTGTCTAGTTTAATTCCCTTATCTTACAGTTGGGCAAATAGACCTAGGGAGGTTGTGACTTGTTCACAGGCATACAGATAGGATGCATGTTAAAGTTTGTACTATTTTTCTTGCGTAATCCTTCTTTGGCAATATTTTATATTCTACTTAAAATTATGCTACATTTCTGTATTATCCCTGGTGTAAGCTATCACCTTAATTCTTTGGAGACTGTGGTATTTATTCCCTGATTCACAGCTATATAGATTCACTGAAAGAATATTGATATTGAAATGATGAGCCTTTAGTGCCCTTATTTCAGAAAGAAGCTTTGAGTCATTAAAAGCACTTTACAATTTTCCAAATGTAATCTGGTCTGTTCATTTCCTATTAAATTTTAGGCTCAGTTTATTATCCATCTGAAATGTCCAACCACATACATATCATACAATTGTAGATATTGTTCAATGAGGTGTGTGTGTGTGTGTGTGTGTGTGTGTGTGTGTGTGTGTGTGTGTGTGTATGCTTGGTCATTGCTGGAGGTTGGGGTGGGGTTATAATTAGGTCAAATTCTTTAAATACTTATGGATCTAATTTTTCAGCGTTTTCAGTTTTCTGGCAACTGATGCACCCATTTCAAGTCCACCAACTGGAACATCTGGATGACCCCACCATCTACAAAGATTCCTTATTCTATTTGCATTCCAAATGAGACCTCTTTGGCAAGCAAACATTGCCTTGTTTTATGCTTTCCTTGATATTTACAATCAAGGGGTCATTAACCAAAATCATCTTTGCTGTTGAATATTTCAAAGGATTGTGTGTATCTTAATATGGCATAGTTCAAAGGGTATTAGTGTTGTAGTCTGGAAGACCTAGAGTCAAATGCAATGTCGGATATTTACCATTCGATTCAATTCAATATATATTTATTGAGCATCTACTCTATGCCAGGCATTGTGCTAAGCACTGGGGATACAAAAGGCGGCAAAAGACAGTCTCTGCCCTCAAGGAACTTACATTCTAATGGGGAGACAATATGCAAACAGATACATACAAAACAAGCTATATACAGGAGGAATAAGAAATAATTAAAAGCACTGGAATTAATTAGTTAAATAAATCACTTGGCCTTCCTGATCTTCAGTTTCTTTATCTGTAGCACCTCCATATAGCACCTACTTCACATGGTTGTTGTGAGACTCAAATAAGATCATGGATATAAAGTGCTTCAAAATTTCAGCATGGTATAGAGCTGCCAATTAATAAGATGAGAGATCCAAATTAGAATATGCTGAGTGCATAAGAGAGGCACAAAGATGTAAAATATCAGAGATGAGGAACCACAGTAATGGACAAAGCTGAAGCAGGCCCAGAGTGGTTGCAATTCCTTTCTTTCCCTGTTTCGTGGCCAGACTGTAAGAAACGAACTAAGATCTTTCCCTGGTGTTGATGTTCATTGCAGAAGTAGAGGAAATTATGTTGGCCCATTGGTAGTTTTGATAATGGCCCTGAAAGTGCTGGAAATTTATTAAGTGTAAACATGGAGTATTGAGAATGTGTTAGTTTCATGGCTATGTGGACAAGTGAGAAGTATTTTATGCATCATCTAAAAGCAGATGTGTTTGACTAGAAGAGCTATGGCATACATGCAAATGTGACATTATCTATGTCAAAGGTTCACAAATATAGCCTCTGAGGTCATTTAGTCCAGGGTTTCTTAACCTTTTTTGTGTTAGGGAACCCTTATGTACTCTGATGAAGACTGGGGGCCCCTTCTCAGTAATGTGTTTAAATGTAAAAAATAAAAGAATGGGATTACAGAGGAAACTAATTATATTGAAATAAAGTAGTTATCAAACTATTAAAAAACCCAAGTTAATGAACCTTAGATAAAACCCCCCAGATTTTAGTTCACAAAGCTCACATTTTACATATGAGGAATCTAAATTCCAGAGAAATGAAATGACTTATCCAAAACAACACAGGAAATATGTAGCAGAAGAGGGATTCGAACCCAGGACCCATGGCCTCTTGAGGAAGTGTACCTCTAAGCAAATGTACTTTACTGCAGACTCCTGAGCCAATCCACATAACCTGGATTTAGGGGGTAGGAACTCAATTAGTGTGCCTCAAGAGCAGACCTCTGAACTTGTTACTGGCTCAAAGTCTACCCCTGTGGCAGCTTCTAGAATTAGAAGGTGGGTATGGCTCTTTGGGAACATGGAGATGTGATGGACTGGGCATCAGAGAGACTCTGGAGGCAGGGAAGCCCTACATGTAGACAACCTGCTAGAGTGGTTAGGAAATCTGGCTCTAGACATGATTTTCAATGTGTCATTGGGGAATATAATGCCTAAGCTTTGAAACATCTTGTATTTAATTTGGCTATTTTGTAGATGTCACAATGGATATAGCATTAGGCTTGAAGTCAGGAAGACTCGTTTTTCTGAATTCAAATCTGGTCTCAGACACTTCTTAGCTGAGTGACCCTAGGAAAGTCACTTAAACATGTTTGCCTCAGTTTCTTCATCTATAAAATGAGCTGGAGAAGAAAATGGCAAACCACTCCAGTATCTTGGCCATGAAAACCCCAAATTGTAGTCATGAAGAGTCCAGAATGACTGAAACAACACAACAACGCAGTATGAGTAAAGGCAGCAATCAATACGTAGGGCCTAATTGGGTACAAGAACCCAATCAATCTGCAAAGGAGGTTTGTGAAGGACAGTCAAGAAGGATAAGATTAAACCTAAGATAGAACAATATTATGATGGTGACATTAGTCCCATGGGAAATTCTTTCACCTTGGCCTTATAAGAATTTATAACTGTTGTGGGACTGTCAACCATAGAGCCCTTCACAGTCACCATGTCTCATGTCTTCTCTCCATTCTCTCTTCATCAAAAAAAAAAAAAAAGAATGAGTGACACCTCAAACAATGTTTGAGAGACTAACAATAATTTCCAACTTCAAACAGCTAGACATAAAAGTTGAACACTCTTGCCATGGACTGGACCACTGGGAAATCCCTGCCAAGCTAACATCAATTCCCCAGCCACCAGAGAGCCTTTACTGAGTAGGAAACTTTTTATTCCAACTTCTTTAACATTTCAATCTAGGGCACATACATCACGTGACCAATCCAGGTCACATTCCCCTCTAATCCCCAAACAGGGTGTTAACAGTTAAGCCTGAAAGGAATTAAACCCCATGAGAGTACACAGGGGAGAAAAGCAAATGAGTTGACTCATGTTGTAAGGCTTTACGGAACCACAGATTTCAAACAGCAAGAGACACCAAAGGTCTTTGAGCCCAACTCCCTCATTTTCCAGATGAAGAAACAGAGGTCTAGAGAGGTTAAATGATTTGTCTAGAGTCAAACAGATAGTCATAATTTGCTTATTACAGATGGTTCCCAAACATGAAAACAGAACCAATCAATCGACTAGCATTTATTGAGTTTCTACAATGCCAATAATGATAATAAGGTGTATTAGCACAGGCAGGGGATTCAGGGAGGCTAGCACCTCTAGTTTTAGGGCTTGCTGAACCCTTTTATGGACTGTCTGTTCACCTTTGGTGTCCACCGTCACCCAACTCTCACCTGTGGCTGCAAGAAGCTGTAGGATGTGCAGTGACCACACCTCAGTAAAACCACATAGGCAGATGGGCTAAACCAGATTGAGGGTAACTGACAGACCTCAAACCTATTGGTATCTACCCCAAGCATGTGAAGACTTTCTCTGGAAGAATGAGCAGATGAGAACAATTTGTCCTACTGACCACGCAGGTGGCTGAAGCAGGCACTGTGGAGTGCTTAGAGCTTGGTCGGGCATCAAAGACACCAAGCTCATCCATTGCTTCCCTGGCCATTGTCAGTGGTCTTGACTTTTGTCCTGCCACTGGACTTGGATGACTCAGGAACAGAGAACGAAGCTGACTACTTTGTGAAACTCTGCCTCATTTAAATCCAATTCACAGGCAAGCCGATCATCACTCATAATGTCACCAAACCTCTTTTAACACAAAAGACAACAACAATGAAATAAGTAAGTTTTCTTTTAAAGCACTTACTATATATGCCAGGCATTGTGCTATGTTTGGGGGATACAAAGAAAGGAGCAAAAGCTTTTCCTGCTCTCAAGGAACTTATATTCTAATGGAGAGAAGAAACATATATTGATATGTGCCAGGCACTGTGTTAAATTATAAATATTATCTCATTTGACCCTCACAACAATCCTGAGGCAGGTGCTATTATTAGCTCCATTTTGCAGTTGAGGAAACTGAGTTTGACAGGGATTTGAGTGACTTACCCAGGATCACATGGCTAATAAACTCAGGTCTTCCTGACTAAGGCCCAGTATTCTATCCACTCTGTCACCTAGTTGCATAATCCACAGGGTTGAATTCGAGGGAAAGGTCAAAAAGGATAAGGATGGAGAAAAGACCACCAGAGTTGGTAATTAAGAGATTCTTGGTAACTTTGAAGAGCTCAGTTTTAGTTGAAGGATGAAGTCAGAAAACATCCTGCAAAGAATGAGCAGTCATGGAGAGGAGGGGAAATGGAAGCAAGTCTAAACAGTTTTGTCCAGGTGTTTGGCTGAGACAAGGGAGGAGAGAAATAGAATGAGAACTAGAAGTTATGGTAGTATTTAGTGGACTTTTTTTTAATCAGAAAATTTGATAACAATGAGTTCTTATTTCATTATAGCTTAAGAAAAAGTTTTCCCATGACAACCCCATGAGACAGTAATGCTAGCATTATCATCCTCATTTTATTGACAGGGAAACAGAGGTTCTTAGCAGTAAAGGACTTAGTCACAGTGGAAGGGCTAGTATCAATCAGTACAATAAATAAAGTCTATTGCTTTAGATGGAATCTATTGAGCCCAATCCCAATGTTCTGTCTACTATACTATGCTGCTTCTTTAATAGGTCTTACATCTGCAGAGCTTTTTCCAAGTTGCAAAGTAGTCTCATAGCCATTATCTCATTTGATCTTATAGTATAGAAAGCAATTATTTTAGAAATCAGAGTGACCCGATGATTACTGTTCAATAAATGGAATTTGAGGGCACTCAATTATTCCTATTTGTTCAGGTGACACAGTAAAAGAGTTGATGTGGCGTTATAGAAAGAACCCAAGATCTGGGTTTGGGTTAGCCTGAGTTCTAAACCTGGCTCTGCTACTTGCTACCTGTGTAGGTCACAACCTCTTGCTTAGAAAAATGAAGAGGTGAAACTATATGATCTTTATGATCCCCTTCTACATCTAAATGACACAATTAACTTGGCAACTCAATTCAACGCATATTTATTGATTAGCTCATCATGTTGTTGTGAGGATCATTAAAATTATACATATATATATATATATAATTTTAAAAAATCTGCACTTTCATCAGTGGGCATATTTCTCTCCTTCATTGTAGCTTATAATACCCCCATGGTTCACTAGACCACCTTTGTGAATTGGTATAGCCAGAAGGTGATGACGGGGTGACCAATCTTCTACTGAAGTGTCTCCTAACTAAGGTCTACTAGGTGATAGCAGCCTTCACCAAAGTTCTCAAGTGATTGATTTCTGGAGAAGACTCTGCTTTAGAGGCTATGTCAGCAGAGAGCACAAGGTCGGGTGGTCCTACTAATGGATGGTCATTCAGGGAGAATGCAAAGAATGGACATTCTTCTGGACACTTGTGCGCCAGTATGATGATATAAGGTGACAGGCAGCAAGAGTAATAGCACATGATCATATAGCACATGTGGTACAGAATGCAGGTAAGTGATGAAGAGAAATAAAACAGATCAATAAACAGCAGAGATCTTGGACCCAAATTCCAAATTCCAAATTTCAAATTCCACCCCTGCTAATTACTTTGACCTTGGGCAGTTATTGAACTTCTCTCAGATCCAGTTTCCTAATTTGTAAAATGAAGCAGTAGACCTTGATGACCTCCAAGGTCCTTTCTAGCATTAAACCTATTATATGTGTGTCTATGTATGTGTATACACACAAATATGCCCCATAGATGTATATGAGAGAAAAGAGAAGGGGAGGGGAGGGGAGAAGAGAGGAGATGAGGGTAGAAGAGAGGAGATGAGGGGAGGGGAGGGGAAGGGAGGGGAAAGGGGAGGAGAGGAGAGGAGAGGAGGGGAGGGGAGAAGAAGGGAGGAGGGGAGGGGAGAGGGGAGGGGAAGGGAGAGGAGAGGAAAGGACATATACATATGTGTTTATCTGTGTGTAGGTGCATGTGTGATCAATCTCACAGATTTAATAGGACCAAAAGGACTCCATGTGTATGTTAGATACACACACACACACACACACACACACATATCCATATATCTGTATACATAGACATACAGAATCCCATTTTGACCTATTATCAACTCTGTGATGTAAGTCTGATTGTTATCCTCATTTTACAGATGAGAAATCTGAGGTCCACATAAGTGACTTGTCCATAGTTATATAGCTTATAACTATCAGGGGATGAATTTGAACCCAGATTTTCTTAACTGGAAATCCAGCAGTCGTTAATGCCAACTATTTCCTCTTTACCCTTCATCTTTAAATACATTCCAAAGTTATTTATCTTATGAGAGAACAGGATCAGAAATATTTTAGTGCTGAAAGAAATGTTGGAAATAATCTAGTCCATTTTTCATCTTACAGTAGATCAGGGATCACCAATCTTTAGCCCAAAGACCAAATCCACCCCATAGAAGCCTATTTTTGATAGGTCCTTGACTAAGAATGAATTGCCTCCCCCCCCCCACACACACACATTTTAAAATACAATAAAACCTTTATTTAAATTGTAAAAACTCTTCTTTGCTTTCTGACCTACAAAATTAGGTGACTGCTGAACATGGTCCCCTGACTGTCATTTGCTGGACATCTGACATAGAGAAAGTTGGAGTCTAGAGAACTATGGGAATTTGCAAAGGATTTCCCATGGTTCCCCAGGGCTAGATACCAAGGATTTAGCATTGAATTAATAGGAAATGAAAGCCATGACAACTGATATTGGGAAAATATTAGTTGTCCTCACTAGTTTAGAATCCACATTTTAAGGCAACTTTCTGTATGTGGGATTAGATTCATTTTTACTTGGCCCTAGATAACAGAACTAGAAGCAGTGGGCGGAAGTTACAGAAAGGCAGATTTTGGCCCAACATAAGGAAAAACTTCCTAATAATTAGAAACTTCCAAAAGTGCATTAGAGCATGGCCATATTCCCAACCAGGAACCATAGAGTGTCCATCTCAGGATCTGGGTTTAGAGGCCTCCTCTCCCAAAGACCTGACCTACACCTCCCTTCACCCAAGGGGTGGGGCACTAGCTCCAGGCATAGCCTGGACATTCAGTGCCATGTGGAGGAAAATTAAACCAAAAGAATCCAACCTCAACTCTTGCCAATAGCCATTCTCTCAGCCTTTCCCAAGGCAGTGCACTACCTGAACTTTGTGCATGTCTCCCCTTCCCCTTCTGTGACAGTCCAATGCCTGCTCTTATATGTATTCCTCTCATTGATGAAGGTAATTAATGTCTTAAATAGTAAATTCCCATAATCCAAGTCGCATATGGATTTAAAAATTGAGGATGATAATGATTGCAAAAAATGTGAATTTGCTTTGACTCAGAATATGTTACAATGTGCAATAATTCCAAATAATTTTTTTAGTAAAAATAGTATTTCTAGAATTAATTTACACTTGTTATGGTGATCAATTTACCAAGGAAATACTTTATATAATTTGATCAAATAATCAATTGGAAAAAAACAAACAGTTTAGAATATGGGAGAATAATACTTCCAGACTTGATATTGTATTATGAAATCAAGATAATCTTGCATCTGTTCAAAAATAGATAGATGAATAGAACAAAATACACGTGGAAGAATAAAAAAAACAATGAAATTCAAACTGGCTTAAAACACAATCTAAAAAGAATGAAAATCTCTGAAAATTAACTCATAATACTGTTGATTTCAAAATGTAGATGTAATAGCATAGAAATCCTTATTTAACATTTAAACTCACATTAGCTAGTCTCTGAAGGTCATGATTGACTTGACAAGTTTGTCCTAATGCTCAGGAAACATACTCCTAGATCTTGGGTTGTGCCTCACTCAACTAGGAGACTTCATTTTTGTTTAGAGTGTAAATAGAATCTAATCTAGGTGAAGTCTTGTCTCAAGCTATTAGTTTTGTAGCCTCCCATTAGAATTTAGGCTGGCCCAGCTCAAGAAGGAGAAAACTACCCAGAGTGATCCGGGTGAACATGGATTCATTTGTCCAGATTTCTGGAGATGGTTGAGTCTCATAGTCAAGTCACATTCTCAGCAGAAAGAGCTGAAGACGTTTAGACCAACTCTTCATGTCAATGTCTACTAATCATGATTGATTTCTCCTTTCAGGGGCATTCTCTTTCAAAAATAATTTAAGACATTCAATGTCTCCATTAGGCATGTTTGGTTACCTAGAGAATCCACTAACCATCAATTTATTGATTATTAGCTAGCCTAATTAATATATTGATTATTACACAGAAACTCTCTCAGGGTTTTCACTCATCTCAATATATAAGAAGTGGTCACTCCTGCCTGAGAACCTCTAAGAATGAGCAGCTCATCACCTCTCAAAGGAGCCCATTGTACTTTTGGACAGCTCTAATTGTGAGAAAATATTTTCTTTAAATCATGCCTAGATTTGTCTCTTTGTAGCTTTCACTCATTGTTCCTGGTTTTTAATCTTCTGGGGCCAAACAAAACAAATCTAATCCTTCTTTCTCATGACAAGCCTTCAAATACTTGAAGATAGCTGTTGTGTCTCTTCCCTCCACCCCTCAACTAGCCTACTCTTCTCCAAGCTAGATGTACCCTGGTCTTCCATTTTTTCCTCATATGACATGAACTCAAGACCCTTTACCATTCTTCTGGTCATCCTCCGCACATTGTCCAACTTTTTAATCTGTCATTCACAGAAGTGAACAAATACTCTAGATGATAAGTGATGAAGGTGAATTACAGTGGTATCATCACATCCATATCTCTAAACTCAGGAAAGTAGGTCAAGGAATGAATTTTGGCAGAACAAGAGGAAAGCATTTTAAAGGTAAAGAACTGTGTGTGTGTGTGTGTGTGTGTGTGTGTGTGTGTGTGTGTGATTAAACAACTCAACTATAAGGTCAAGACCATGAAGGAAAGAAAGTGAGGCCAAAGCAGGGGTCAATGAACTGAAAGAAAAAGGAGGACTAGTGAGATCAAAAGACAAAGAATATAAAAAAGACAAAGAATAGATTTAAGAGAGTGAGGGGGAGAGAGAGAGAGAGAGAGAGAGAGAGAGAGAGAGAGAGAGAGAGAGAGAGAGAGAGAGAGAGAGAGAGATGGTGGAGTAGTTGGTTATGATTAGAAAAAACTAATATTAGTGTTTATTATTATGGAGGTGGTGCCATTATGGGTAATGACTAAATTTATGGCATGGATATCCTTGCAGATAGAGATTAAAAATATAGGTCAGTAAATTTGATGAAGGTGATGAACTGAACTGGATGTTCCCAGTTCAGAGCCTGAAGTGTTCCAAGAGACATCAACATGTATCTTGCAGCACCCAAGGATGAGATCAGAGGTCAGAATGAAGAAGATGGCTGGGAGTCAGGTAGTGAATTTCTTTAAAAAAGGATAGAGAACGAGTCACAATTAGCAATCTTTGAACTTGAAGCAATTGCACAAAATAAGCCTAGGGAAGAGGAAAGAGACATCTCAAAATTAGGCATAAGAGACTCTCTAAGACCATTAGAATAAACCATAGTAGACTAATGTGGGAGCACAGTGGGGATAAGTCTAAATTGGTGCCCCCCCTAGGGGAGGAAGCCAGCATCAGTTTGATTCCTAATTTAACTATTCTTGCTAACTTGGTCCTAAATTCAATTGGTTCTATGCTTGTGAAAAATGAAAGGTAGTCAGGATGCTGACTAAATGTTAGCACCCTGGGACAAAGTACAGATTGCCTCACCCTACTTAAATCACTAGAAAGTAATCTGGAGGCTAGGAGGTAACAGCTATGAGGATCTGAATATTATCAATTGTTTGAATGAACTTCATAGGAAGGAAATTTCTGAGTGGAAGAGGGAGGGTCTAGAAGTATCAGTGATGGGTATGAAATATTCCAAGCCCTCATCCTAGACCAGTGTGTAAGGAAGCATTTCTAGTTTCCTTTAGAAAAAAGATTAAAGAGGGCAGCTAGGTGGATAAAGCACCGGCCCTGGATTCAGGAGGACCTGAATTCAAATCCATCCTCAAACACTTGACACTAACTAGCTGTGTGACCCTGGGCAAGTCACTTAACCCTCATTCCCCCCCCCACACACACACACACATACACACACAAAAGATTAAAGAAGTATGAGAGGAAGATGTTAATCAGAGTGTGGAGGTTGCAAATGGCAGAGTGGAAAAGGAGGACAGAGCAGGACAGAGATTTGGGAAAGGGAGGCCTGAACTAGATGGGGATGACACTCTAGGAAATAATTCCAGAGGAAGAGGGTTTTGGCCTCAGCAGATGGAAACTCTGAATCTTAGGACCCAGGGGAGGAGCAGGTAAGAATTTGTACAACATAGGGAAAGTACCAATTGAATCCTCCAAGATTTTGTTAATGATGAAGTGTACCATATGTGCTAAGTCAGTGGGGTCAGCCAGTTCTTTCTCTAAACACCAAGTAGCATTGGAGAGAAGGGAGATGAGATCAGTAAATATGTGATGATCAGTTCTCAGGGTCTGGATTGAACTCAAATTCAGTGCCAGTGCCTTTTCCTCATCTCAAGACGGAAAGAGACAATATATTCCCCAAAGATATACACATGTGAAACAAGAGTTTAATTCTTAGTTGGGGTCACAATTAGGAACTGTTCTTAAAACCAGTCTTGAAGGCAAGAAGCCTGTCGGTTAGATATTCAATGAATTTTAAAGGCAAAGACTCTAGTTTTTCTCAGATGATTAGATGAAATAGGGCAGAGTAAGTATGCCTAACATTCCACTTGTCTTTTATAATCTTGTCCTACTAAATACTGGTAGGGAAAGTCACATAACTATATAGACTGGGCCTACTACAAATTTATGTGATCTAATCTCAACTGGACACTCCTGCCACTTGATGATACTTTTATTATTCCCAAATGACTATTATTATATTAGAGGCAAATAGGCATCTCAGTGGATAGAGAGCTGGCCCTGAAGTCAGGAAGACCTGAGTTAAAATCAGGCCTCAGAAGCTCACTAACTGTGTGAACCTAGGCAAGTCATTTAACCTCTGTTTTCCTTAATCCACTGACTAAGGAAATTGCAAACAACTTCAGTCTCTTTGCCAAGAAAACCCAATATGGGGAAACAAAGAGTCAAACATGACTGAACAACAAAATGACACTTATAAGCTCCACATTAGCAATTCTGAACCTTCACTCTTCTCAAGCTTGCTACCCCATTTATTCTTTCTTCCTCTTAGTAAAGAACCGTGCCTCCTATTTTACTTAGAAAACAAAAGAAACTATTTATAACTTCCCTTTCCCCCTTATTTCTAATCCCAAGGCTTTCTACATTGCTAGCATCGCCTTCCTCTCTATTCCACAAATCTTTGAGAAAGAGGTTGCCCTTCCCATAGTCAAAAGCAACTCCCTACCTACACCTTTGATCCTACTCCCATTCCCTCCAAGAGTTTGACCCTTTCATCTTTCTCTCTTGTTTATCTTCAATTTCTCTTTATTTATGGGGTTTTCTCCTGCTGCCTAGAAATATGCTCAGGTTTCTCCCATCCTTAAAACAGCAACAGACTTTTCACACATTCCTTTTGTCTTCTCAACCTCTCATCATCTTTCACAGCTATAGTCTTAGGAGACATCTTTTATACTTTTCACTTCTACTTCCTCATCTTCCACTCATTTTTCAAATTTTTGAAATCTCACTTCCAACTCCATCATTTAACTAAAACTGTTCTAGCCAAAAATTATTGATGATCACTTTGTAACACCTGTTTCAGAAACCTCTCATATAGACACTAGATACTATTGTCTCTTTAAGAGCTTAGAAATTATATAGAAGTTATTAGTGGTAATTGTCATCTCATTAAATACATCTCCTTATGGAATCAGAGAGGATGTGCATTTTTATACTTAATCTATGAGAATATATAAGATAAACCACAGAGAAATCAGAGAAAGAAAGTAAGTAGAAACTTCTTTCTCATGAGAACTATTACTTATTTCATGAAGAAAGGTATAAAGAGAATTTTATGAATGGATCTGGAGACCTACTAAAAGTGATGGGATAACAAAAGCTAAAGAGTCTATTTTCCAGCCATGGTTGAGAGAAGCTAGAGAATAAAGAGGTCTTTTTCCCATGAAAGAGCTATCTGAATTTTATTTTATGAAGAAAATGCGGAGAATTCTTGGAAAGAGACTTTACTTGGCTCTTGAATGTACTAGATGTTAAGGTACTCTTTTCTTAGACTGAAGAGAACTCATTTGCCATTACAGTGAGGATTAGAGGTGATTCTAGCAACAATATATTTCCCACATCTAATAGATTGTAAATAATTATGTATAATTTCATGTGATAACTTATTTCATTATGAATAAGTAATATACTTGATAATTTTAATGTTTAATTCTAGGAGATTAAGTGATTCAATATATAAAGAGACAAGACTAACTACTATTAGGAATGGAAGTTTATCCAGTTTATTAAGTAAATATTATTTGATGAACTTTTGGGAACACTGAACTTAGTTGATTAGGAGCTATATTAAAATGTTATTATTGAAGAAATATATAAACATAATCCTAGATTACCCTAGAACTCAGAATTAGATAAAATATTAGAATAAATTAAGTAGTAAATCAAGGGCCAAGTGAAATTAAGAAATACTTTACACCTTTCTACAAGTTAATTTCTAAAGCCATTGCTCTTTCCTTAGTTCTTATCCTACTTGACTTCTCTGTAGCTTTTGACATTGTTGATCATCTCCTACTCCTAAATATTCTCTTTTCCCTTGGCTTTGCTGGTACTATTGTCTTCTAGTTGTCCTCCTACACATCTTACCATTCCTCAGGCTCTTTTGCCAAATCACCACCCATCTCCCATGATCTGAATATTGATGTCTTGGGTACCCTTCAATTCTCTCTTTATGCTTTCTCCATTGGGAATCTCATCATCTCCCAAGGGTTCAATTATCATCTCTACCCCTATGACTTTTTACATTTTTCCTTAAGTTCCAATCCTGTTTTACCAACTTCTTGCTAGACACCTGCATATGTATGACTCCATCAGAACCTCAAAGAGAACCAGAACTCACCCTCTTCCTTAATAAGTGATCTCCTCCTTTTAACTTTCTTAATTCTTTTGAAGCCATTACTATTCTTCAGGTCACCCATATTCACAATCTTGAGTTCGTCCTTGATTCTTCTATTTCCCTCACCCCTGCCCATATATAATCAGCTATGAAGTCTTGGTGATTCTACTTCCACAATATCTTTCCCTTTTTATTCACTCTAATAATAATAATAACAATTATAATAGCATTTATATTATGTCTACTATGTGTCAGACACTGTGCTAAATGCTTTACAAATATTATCTCATCTTCACAACAACCCTGAGAGGTAGGTACTACCCCCATTTTACAAATGATGAAATTGAGGAATACAGAGACAGTTACTTGGCCAAGGTCACACAGCTAGTAAATGAGGCTGAATTTGAACTCAGGTCTTTCTGATTCCAAGCCCAGCAATCTTTTCACTTCTAAATCACCACCCCAGTTCAGTACCTGTTTACTTCTTACCTAAACTATTGTAATAATCTTTCCCCCCACTCTAATCCTCTCCCTGCTATAATTCATTATCATCCACATCGTTATCAAATTAATATTCCTAATGCATAGGTCATACCACATCACACTCTCCTACTTAAAAACTTCATTGGTTCCATATTGCCTCTTTGATAAAATGCCAACTACTAAGCCTGACTCTTAAAGTCCTCCAACATTTCTGTACCACCAACCTTTCCCAAATAATTTTGTATTATTCTCCTTCATGCATTCTACTCGACAGCTAAACTTTCTCACCAACTGTTTTTCAAACTTGATGTTCCATCTCCAGTCTTCTACATCCTGGCTATCCTGGATAATCTATTCCTTCCCTCCTTGTTAAGGTTCCTCTCTTCATCAAATTACATTATACCTACTTATCTCTCTAGTTGTTATTTAGCTCCTGGAAGGCTAGAACTCTTCTGGTTGTGTCTTTGTATCTTGCATATTGCCTTAGATGGGAACATTGCTTATGAAATGTTTTTGTTAAATTGAAGTGGAAAGCACCACCTCAAGATATAATGAAATTCCCATTTATGGACATCTTCAAGGGAAGGTTGGATCAACTCTCATCAAGAATATTATAGAGGAGGAGCATGGTAACTTACAAATTGTACTAGATAGCCTCTGAGATCTCTTCCTATTCTGAAACTCTTCTTTTTGCTTAGAGAATGAGGTGCTAGATAGAACTGAGTCAACCAAGTATCTGAACACTTATTGTATAAAGAAATTATTTAATTCCTGGGTCCTGATGAATTTAAGAGCCATATACTACCTTTTCACTTACCCTGTCTTTCCAGCTTCCCAGGGAGCTACTTACTACTGATCACTCTATATAGTGAGCCACTTGTTTCTATTAGTGATATCAACTGAATGCTGACTCAACTCTCATAGGTTTAGAGGCTCATAGATTTAGGGCTAGAAGTGACTTCCAGGCAAAGGTCACTTAATCCAAATACCTTATTTTACCAATGAAGTAACCAAGGCCTAGAGAAGTTCAGTTATTTGTCCAAGGTCAGACAACTAGTATGTGTGTTTTAGCTTTATGTCTGTTTTACCTTCCTCTTGAAGGAATCTCTTATGAACTTCCATTGACTGGAGCTGGTATTGACTTGTCCTGAAGAAGCCCCTTTGATATATATTTGTAATCATCTCTTGCATATATGCTGAGAGTAAAGAAAGCCAGCAGAATTGTAGAGTGAAAAGAATACTGAATTGGAAGTTGAGATCTGGTTTTCAGTGTGATTTCTGCCACTAGTTAACCAGATTTTAGGGTGAGTTAATTAACCTTTCTCTGGACCTCAGTTTCCTGATCTGCAATTTAATGAATACTTATAAACAAGCAAAGTGGGAGATTACTTATGTGTTATAATTGAGGAACCATCCAGTCAGTCAACTATCATTTATTGTCTACTGTGTGCTAGAAACTATTCTAAGTAGTAGGGATCCAAAAAAGGCAAAACATAGTACTAAGAGAAAGTGCCCCTAATCCAAAGTATGTTCTTAACCAACTATCATGTTATCTAAAATCCTTACCATTTGAAATTCAATAAAATTATTAATAGAGCCCTTGCTCTTTGCCAGGAAGCATGGAATAGTAGATAGATAATTGGCTTTGCAGTCAGGAAGACCTGTATTCAAGGCCTTCCTCTGACATATTGATTTATGACCCTAGGAAAGTCATTTAACTATTCAGTGCCCTAGGTAATTCTCCAAGACTATAAACTACAGAACAATTGTTGATCTGCATTGGTAGAGGGAGTTTCCTCATTAGGAAATTGAGGGAGAGAAGAAATATGACACAAAATGGTACCAGAGTGAAAATAAAAGGGGTAGTAATTTCTTTCATGTCTCAACCAGAGTGGGGTCTTGTGAAAAGGGAATAAAAGCAATGGAGAAAGGGAGATTAAGAGGGGGCTCTTGCCTTGGAAGAGGAAATGAAAGGTTGCCACTCAAGGACATTACTGAGGGGAGGGAAGTATTGATAGCATCCCCTCTGGGCTACTAACTTTTTTCTTTAATTCTCACTCACTGGTTGGGTCTCCCAGGGGATGACTACCACAGCTTCAATGTATTCATTGAATCCACACTCCCAAAACTAATCCCCAGTGGTGAGTGTATCCTTAACAGTAAGCCAATTGACATAATAACCTCAAAGCAGGGGCATTTATAGAAATGGAATATTGGGAAGAATAGAAGCAAAATGCTTCCCCATAAACCTGGCGTTCACTCTTCCACAAAAACAGAATTTGTGGGAAGATTGAACGCACACATAGAACAAATAGTAGAGAAGTTCACATGTAAAGAAAACACTTCCATAGTCAAGGCAACTCAAACCTAGAGAACTGCAGGGACTCCAGTGCACTTTCTTTTCTCATTGGGTCCTCATACTATTCCTCCTGGGTGCATTGAACTTATAGTCCCTGATGTTAGGGCGATTGCTTTCCAATGAGTGTACTATATAGGGGTGGGAGAGAAGGACTCATCCCCCATAAATACCTTCTGTAAATTAGTTTGTCAGACTAGCTTCATAGGGGCAAAGTACAGGAATTAAAAAGAGGGAATGAGGAGAAAAAGTTCTAAAGTAAAAAGCATACCTGGGGAGAACAAGCTTAGAGAGGAAAGCTCACTAGAGGATGTTTGATGGCCAAGACACAGGGTTTGGGTGCTTAGTAAGGGTAAAGGGTAAGAGGGTGATGGAGATAAATCTCACCTACTTCTTTGCCTTTTGTCCTGAATTCTCTTCTTTCTCCACGGGTTCATCTACAAAGGCCTTACTATCATAGGCTGGATACTAAGGGTAGGTGCCACACCACAGTGCCCACTGACCTGGAACATAGCCTCTCAATGGCAAGTCCAGCTCAGAGGCCCTGGTATCTGGTCTCAGCTTTTTGCCCATGTGATTTTTAATTTTATGATCCAAGGTCTGAAAAACAGGTGAGCTTTCTACTTCTCAAGGATTTTAAAAAAGCAGAAACATCAGCTAGGAGCTGTTGGGTGACACTAGCCAGGATGTATGCCTGCTGGGGAAAGGGGGAGGGGTAGGTTCTCTCAGGAGCAGGGGAAATATACCCAAGGCCCTTTCTTCACCATCTGTTTCAGCCTCCGATGTGTCTTGATAGATGGTTTTCACTTATTACCCACTACTCACGTCATCTCTCCATCTGAACCCTGTTCCTTGAAATATAGTCCTTGAATTTGAATAGCAATGACTAAGTTCATTGGAACCCACTTAAATACATTCTAAATGCATTAAATTGGGAACATGAAATTCTGCTATGTACCAATTGCCAAACTGTATAGTAAAAGTTTAAATGATTAAACCAATTTAATGCATGAAACATGCACTCAGAAAGAGGAAGAAAGACTAAGTTTTTCCAGTGCAATGTCAGTTTGGTAGTCACTGCTTAGGAAAAGTGGGTGGAGGCCATTGCCAGGAGAAAGTGAAATAACTGAAGACCCAAAGGAAAATACCCTTGATCTTGAAGTCATTACTTCATTCCTTGAAATATTTGAGAATATAATGATCAACTTTAAAGCCAGAAAGTCAATTGTTACTTCCCCCCCTCCCCCTTGAATACATATCCAATGTGTGCATTTAAACATGTCAGACAGTCCCCCAGATAAAAACTACAGTGAGGAACCTAGTTCATGTTTTCAAACAGCCATATTATTCTTATGAATGGACATTCAGTTATTTGGCCCGGGTCTTTTACCCATTTCCAAGTAACTGTGTGATTTATAACTTGCTATATGTGTACATTGTCAAGGCTGTCTGGTAGCCAGAGCACTAGACCATGAGACAGGAGAAGTGGGTTCCAGTCAATCACCAAAGATTTATTAAGAACCTACTCTAAGAGGCAGCACGGTGGGTTCAAGTCCTGCCCCTGATAAATATTAGCTGCATGGCCATGGACAATTTGTTTATCCTCCTCAATTTATAACAGTGGAGTTTTCACAGAAGAAATTCTATAAACTAATGAAAGCATGGGTCTGAATAAAATTTAAAATATATTTATATTTTACATATACATATATAATATACATATGCATTCAAGGCCCTATGCATAATATTAGGGGCATATAAAGAAGTATAAGTTATAGGGTCTGGCTTTTAACATATAATTTAGTTGGGGTGAGATACATGCATTAGAAAATAAATGGTAAAAGACAGATTATGATGAACACTAGGAGTGAAGAGGAGGAGAGTATATTGCCTTGGACTATTAAGGATTCTCCAATCAATCCATAAGAATCTATTAATCATGTGTCATGCTCCAAGCCTTGTGCTAGATGATAGGATACAAAGACAAAACCAAAATAATTCCTGCCTTCAAGGAGTTTGTATTCTTTAGAGATGAAAAGGCTGATATAAATTGGGGGAAAGATATTGGAATATTCTGGTATCTGGTATGTTCTATTTGCTAAAGGAGGCTAGAGTAATAACTACCCAAGCAAATACATATTAGCTGCTAATACCTTAGCAGATGTGGACAGGTTGACATAAAAGGTGGCATTCTGCAAAGTTTTCATGAGATTAGCAGCCCCAAAATGAATAGGCAGTTTTTTGTTCATTTGTTTTTTAAGAAGGCAGTGCAGTCTAGTTTTGGGTTGGTTGTTAGAAAAGTTCGGAAGGATGGGAAGGTCAGAAAGTGATTTTCCTGCTTCTCCTCACCAATAACTTTGCATGTCCTTTGCATTTAAGGATTTGTACATGTTGTACAATGTCTTCTGTATATGTATACTTCCAGTGGAATGCAAACTACATGAAGGTAGTCTTTGGATCAAAGGAGGGATAATGTGAGTGAGATTTTCTCCATCCTTTAGTTATAAGAGATTTACCATTAGTTATAAGTGATTTAATTAAGATAATAATCAATATATTTACTAAAATTGTGATTTATTATATTTATATATTATGTTATTACAATTATATAAGGTCAATAGTTTAAGTCTCTCTTTTCTGACTAACTTTCCAATGTCAAACATAAAGTAATATCACAAGATACAGTAGTCAGCAATACTATATTTTAGAAGCCATGAGTGACATGTTTGACTCAAGGAGTTCACGCAGTTCACTAGTGGTCTGCTTGAATAATAAGAGGGGGTCATGCAGCATGACTATGACCCACCCTGTTGTTATCATAAGACTTTGATAAGAGTATTGGAAAATGCTGACATTATGGTCACATAGGCAGTTTCCCATATTTCCTAAGAACATGCTTTAATTTTAGAAGTGCAACTAATTAAGATTAATACTATGTTATATGTGTCACTTTTGGAAGGGTACATAAACCCATGGATTTTGTAACTCTGGATCTTTCAGGTCCAACCCCTGGGTGACCACCTTTGTTGGGGGACTAAACCTCTCTCAATAAACCTATTTGCTTTAGCCTGGAAACTTTGTTGTTTATGTTCCTCCATTGGACTTAGAAATTTTCCTGACAGTAGGGGCTCTTTTGTTTTTGTCTTTGGATCTCCAACATCTGGTATAATGCATTTCACATAGGAGGTATTGGCAAATGCTTATTGAATTACATTGAATTGTTGAGGGATTTCCAGGGGAAGCCATTAGGGCCCCCAGTTCCATCTGAGACTCAAGGTTTTGAGAATATAAAGAAGCTGAGGAAATGTTCCATTGAGCTGTCAGGTATCATGCTATGTTCATATTCTTTCCTAAGGTTCTTTTTTAATAGGTACTATAAATGCACATTGTTTTCCCTTGTAATGATTGGAATGATGCCACCTGCTGGAGACTTACTGTAGCAAAGTTCCACCATGAGGAGAAGGTTTCTGAGGGTAAGACATCCGGCTCTTTGGCATCAGGAAGTGATGTTTGCTTGTGGGAGAAAAAGGGGGCGAGGCCAGTGTCAAAGCACTGGTTCATGAGGGACCATCCCTCTGGACAAGACTTTCCTCTCTCCCTTTTCTATATTGTTATTAACATATTGTTTGTTAGCATAGGGTATTATATTCTGTTATTTTTTTACTGTTTCATCAAGGAAACACCATGTGTTTCTTGAAGAAACAAAGGGGGGACTGTAACGATTGGAATGACACCACCTGCTGGAGACTTACTGTAGCAAAGCTCCGCCATGAGGAGAAGGTGTCTGAGGGCAAGACATCCAGCTCTTTGGCGTTAGGAAGTGATGTTTGCTTGTGGGAGGAAGAGGGGGGTGAGGCTGGCGCTCTCACATTCTTTTGTCAGGATACTGGTGGAGAGTGGAGCTAGGAATGGTCTCTCCCTTTAATAGATAGATGAATCTAGGCCTTTCTCTCTCTCTTTACCAAATTCTTATTCTCCTTAATAAATGCTTAAAAGTCTAACTCTTGCTAAAGTTTATTGGCGACCATTCATTAGATATTTTAGACAGACTAGCTAGAATTTTAGTCCCTTACACCCTGCTTAAAGAAAAACTGAATGGATGGCTGATATCCTGAAATAACTTTTTTTGGTGTTTTTTTTTGTGGGGGGGGGGAGGAGCAGGGAGACTGAGTCTCTCTTAACTTCCTTAGGCTAGAAGTATAACAGCCACTCTTGAGTCCTGTCCAACTTCTGATTAGTTTAGAAGCTTTGACTTGTTCTGTTTCTGACCTGGGCTAATTAGTCCCTTCTTTGGCATTCTGGAGACTCACCATATTGGTGACTTAGTGTAGTCAGTCAGTCAAGTGTAATTTTATTAAGGACCTCCAATATGCCAAGAACTGTGCCAAGCACTAGAGGTACAAAGAAGGGAAAACAATAACAGAAAGCAAAACAACAACATAATGTTGTTCCTGCTCCCAAGGACCTCACAATTTTTGCCCTACTATAGTTCAAAACTCCTGAATTCCATCTATCCACCAGTCTCCCAATGTAGCAGGAATATCAGATGTCTGCCACCATGCCTGGCCCTGGAACTTACTTCTAACTAGTAAGTGGTAGCCATGAGTACCATAGGAGAAATGACCATCTATAATGTCTGGTTATAATAATTAGCTCATTTAAAGGATTACAATCATTTCTTTCATTTGTCACTCACTGTTCTATTGGGTTTCAACTCTATCATCATTTTCATCATGCCACACACAAAATGAATTCATCAGATAAACTCATTGCTAGGAAACACACCATCATAGAGATTTGTTACTCACACTTCATTGGTATCCTCAGGTGATTTTGCCTCTAACTGGAGGGCTGGATAAAGCAAAACAAAACAAAACAAAACAAAAACAACAACTCCTCCCATGGCTTTGGGAAGGCTCAAAATCCTAGCCATCTCTTCATTTGCCATCACCTGCATTGCTTGGTTCTTGGTTTCACTTCCATCATCATCATGTCCCCAGACTGGTACTTTCTGTAGTTCCCCTTTTCTATTTTCAGCTTCCTTTTGTATGGTGTCTTCCCCCATTAGACTATAAACTCCTGGAAGGCATGAGCAGTCTTTCTCTTATCTGTATAACCTGCATTTAACACAGTCTGCCACTTGATAGGTGCTTAATAAATGTTTATTGTATGATACCTTAAGTTGGTATATTTCCCTCTTCTTCAGCATCAGGGCATGTATCCACATAGTAAGTTCTTTCACTTATACCCTCGTTAATTAAGAGAAAATCTAAGGTAACCCTTTTGATTCTAGTATTTTTCATTTTTTTCTTCTTATCGCCTTTTCAGTCAGGCATTTATTAAGTGCCTACTATGTGCCAGGAATTCTGCTTAACTGGGGATGCAGAAAGAGGCAAAGGACAGTCCTGAAGGAGATCTCAATTTAATAGGGGAGATAACAAATAATATGTACAAACAAGTTACATAAAAGGATAATTAGGAAATATTTAACAGAGGGCAGGTTTTGGAATTAAGAGGGTTCGCAAAAGGCTTCTTGTAGAAAGTGGGATTTCAGCTGGGACTTGAAAGAGACCAGGGAAGAAAAGAGGTAGAGATGAGGAGGAAGAGCATTCCAGGCATGGGGGACAGCCAGATAAAATGCCTGGAGTCAAGAGATGGAGAGTTCTATTTGTGGAACAGCAAGGAAGTCAGTGTCACTTGATCAAATAGATGAGAATTCCATTAAATGTCTATTTTTCCCCCTATAGGATTGATAAGCCTGTATCTTTTTCCTTTTGAAATACTATATTCTAATATTTCCACAGGGAAGGTATTCTGAAGGACTTTGAAAGTCAACCAGAGGATTTTGTATTTGATCCTAAAGAGATAGAGACATTTGAGTTTGCTGAATGGGGTTAACATGGTTAGACCAAAGCTCAAATGAAGGATGGATTGGAATGGGGAAACATTTATGGTAGGCAGATGCACCTGCAATAGTAAACATGAGATAATTAGGACCTGTACCAGGGTGGCAGTAGTATCAGCAAAAAGAAGGGGGCATATTCTAGAGATGTTGCAAAGGTGAAACTGACAGGCCTTGGCAACAGATAGTTATATAGGTGAGAGATAGTGAGAAGCCTAGGAGGATACCTAGGTTGTGAGCCTAGCTGACCAAAAGGATGGTGGTACCATCAAAATTAATAGGGAATCAGGTTCTGAAAGTTTGCTGAGTTTAAGACTAGTCCCTTCCCAGTTTTATCCTCCCTTGTGTTCCCTGCCTCCCAATCCCTGTTTGTTTTCCCATTAATTTTGATGTATTTTGCTATCAAATTGTTTATTGTGTTTGTTCAAGCTTCTTTTGTTTCAGAGAAAAGTAAGATTCCTCTGTTGTCTACCCCCTCCCTCCACGTTTATATATTCTTCTTTTCAAGCTCTCCAATGATAAGAAAAAATAAAGTTCCCCCCTTTTCCTCTTTTTACTCTTCCTTCTCTTCCCCCTCTTAAAATCTTCAGAACAGAACAATCCACCCACAGGACCTCTGTTTTTCTTATTTAACTTCCTTTAAAGACATTAAGGTTCTGAACAGATGCATGTTTCTTTTCTACATTAAAGTGTTAGCATTATATCATCATACAACTCTGTCCAATTTTTCAAATAAGTTTACCTTTCTAGGTTTCTTTGGATTCTGTGTTTGTATTTCAAAATTCCTACTCAGCTCTGGTCTTTTCATCAGTAATGCTTGAAAATCTTCTATTCCATTAAAGATCCATTTTCCCCCTTGTTGGGTTTATAAGTTTGTAAGCCTGTATCTTTTGCTTTGTGAAATGTTATATTCTAAAATCTCCATGGGCTTTTAGTAAAAGCTTTCAAGTCCTCTGTGTTCCTGATTATAGTTCCCTGGTACTTGAACTGATTCTTTCTGGATGCTTATAGTATTATATTCCTTGGCTTGGGTGCTAGAGATTTTGATGATGACATTCCTAGGACTTTTGCTTTTAGGGAGGTGATCAGTAGATTATTTCAATTTTCTCTTTGTCCTCTTGTTCTTGCAGCAGATCTGGAACATTTTTATTTATAATTTCTTGGAATAGAATGTCCAGACCTTTTTTCCCCTTAGATCATGGTTCTCAGAGTGTCCCCTGACTCTGTTTTTTTTTTTGTTTTTTTGTTGTTTTTTTTTTTTTGGTGAGGCAATTGGGGTTGACTTGCCCAGAGTCACACAGCTAGTAAGTGTTAAGTATCTGAGGCTGGATTTGAACTTGGGTCCTCCTGACTCCAGGGCCGGTGCTCTATCCGCTGTGCAACCTAGCTGCCCCATGTCCACTGACACTCAAATTCTCTCTCCTTGATCTATTTTCAAAGTCAGTTGTTTTCCATACAGGATATCTCACATTTTCCTCTTTTTTGTAGTCTTTTGATCTGTTCTAACATTTCTTACTGTCTTCAGAATCATTGATTTTGGTTCCATCTATTCTACATTTTATGAATTCTGTTATTTCAAAGATTGCCACTTTCTCTAATTTATTTATCTTTCTATTTATTTTCTCCACAATTCTTTCTTCTTTCTCATTTTTAACTTCTTGATTAATTTTTCTATATATTCATGCAGTCTCTGTGGAAAAATCTACTCCCCCCCCACCTTGAATTTCTACTTGTACTCACTGGGGAGTTAATTACTCCCTCTTTGGGGGGAATCTCTAGATATATAATAACTTTTTTTTTGTGAGGCAATTGGGTTTAAGTGACTTGCCCAGGGTCACACAGCTAGTAAGTGTTAAGTGTCTGAGGCTGGATTTGAACTCAGGTTCTCCTGAATCCAGGGCGGGTGCTCCATCCACTGCGCCACCTAGCTGCCCCTATATAATAACATTTTAAAAATACTAGTTGGTGTTTTCTTTGATTTATTCATCTCTTCAGCTTTAGTTCCTGAACTAGGGCTTTGTCCTAGGGCCAGGCTGTGCTCCTTGCTGATCTTTTGGAAGAAGTAGTCAGTCCTGTTTGGGATTACTTTGGGTCTACTGGGTTCCTGGGCAGATCTCCACCTTTTGGTATTAGGCTCTGGATAGTTGAGCTTCAGAGTACTGGGTCTTCCGGGATTTCTCTGGAATTTAACAATGTGTTAGTTCTGGTGTCCTGGTCCAAATATTGCTGTTCTTCTCTGGTTGCTGCAGCTCTTTACTGCAACTCTTCCCATCCTCTTCTAAGATCCCTACAGGAGTGTTTTTTGTGCCCTGATCTACCACTCCCTCAGAATTTTCTGGTATTCCTAAGCCCTTTCTTCAGGAACCTTCTGCACTTGCTTCTTCTTGACACTGGCTACACATCTCTAGCCTGTCTCTGGTTGACCTGGAAGGTTGTTTGCTTATTTGCTTATTTGCTTGCACTGGTGCTGACTTTGCTGGCAGACTCTTCTTCTATTCCCCTAGATTCTGGCTGGATTTTTGTATAGTTCTGGGATGGAAGACATTATTTACTATATTTTCTCATTGACTTTCTTGATCATTATTTTGTTCTGGTGGGAATTTCAGGTTTTTCCTAAAATTGGTATTTGGAAGCTGGATGGTCCACCATCTGTTCAGGCAGCCATCCTGGCTGAAAGGTTTGTTATTACTTAAAAAAATAAATAATTGAAATTGTCTATTTTATTTTTTATTATTGTATTCCTTGCTTTGTCAAGAATTTTTTCTCCCAACAATCCCAGCCTTTCCCCTGAACTTTAGCTCCATACTACCAATTACTCATTTAACTTTTCAGACTGGCTACCCTAACTCTAAACTTCAATATATCTAAAATTTATTTATTTGGTGCTTCCTGCCCCAGTGATATTGGAGAAATGAGACTTTTCCATATTTTCATATTTCCTTTTTAAAGTAAAATTTCTTTTTATTGTAAATTTAATCATCAACATACACAAATGTTTTAATACATAAGAACAAGGATATGTGTATAAGAAACTGAACTGTAATATAAAAACTTGGGTTTTTTTAAGGGAGCATATTTATATTTATGCAAGTGTGCAATTTAATATGGTGGTAACAAAACTGTTCTATTATTTGTGTCTTGTATACTTTTCCATTTTTCTCTGTGAATTTAAAAATTATTTTTATTTCATATTTATCACTTCCCCATGACCTATCCCCCCTCCATGTTTAAGTACTCCTTTGTTATCAAAATATTTAGTTTAGTGAGAAATATCCACATATTGGCCATATCTGAGTATATATATATATCCTTTTGAATCTCTAGTCCATTGACTTTCTATAAAGAGGTAGAGGTATTTTTCATTGCCAGAGCTTTTTTTGTTAATTTTTGTAAATCATTATGGTTTATTGCTTTGATCAGAGTTTTGGGATCTTTCAAAGTGGTATTCCTTCCTATTATTTTTGTTGACATGTAAGTTGTCCTCCTGGTTCAGCTCATTTCACTCTGCATCCATTCATATAAAGTTTCCCATTTTCCTCTGCTGTGATTTTCATCATTTATTTTAGTGCAATCATATTTCATTATATTAACATTTCAGAATTTGCTCATCCATTTCCTCACTGATGGACACATGTAGTGTTTCCAGGTCAGTTGATGCTAAATAAAGTGTTGATTTTAGTACATATGGAACTTTTCTTTCTTCCTTCATTTCCTTGGACTTTATGCTTATTAGTAGTACTATGTTAAATATTTTCTTTTTGGGAAAATTTAAAAGAACAATTTTGCAGAGGAGAAATATCCAAATAAAAAACATTGAATATGTCCTACTTCTTTGATGAAAAATTGGCCCACCTTCATTTTATTTTTGGGTTTGCTTGCTGATGCTTCCTCAGTGCAGCTGTTTTGAAGCTATTTCTAGCTTAATAAGAAGCAGGGAGTAATAGGAATCTTATAGGAAACATTTTATTACACAATTTAAAGCAAAATTTCAAAAACTGAAGAAATGGGGTTCATTTGGGGTAATTTAAGAGAGAAGGAAGGGAACTATTTCCCTGATAAATGAATCAAAAATGCTGAGATCTGTTTTAACTAATGTAGATCAAAAAAAAGTAGAACCAAGAGAACAATTAACATAAAAACTATAACAACATAAACAGACAAGCAAACAAAACCCTAAAAATACTGCCAAACTCAGGTTTGTTACACTAATCAATCATGATTATTGGCAAAAGAGTGGGAAACATATATGGTACCACCTAATAGAAAGGTAAGGAAATATAAGCAGGTGTGGGATGTCACATATGTTTCTTATTGGATGCAGTAATTTTGTCCTTTGGGTTCTACTCTAATTTGTCTTTGCTATAAGGGATGATTTAATGCATGAATTTATTGGGAAATCATTCTGATATAAAAGATATGAATAAAAGTCATTAATTATTAAAATATAAGTACCATCACCACCACCACCATCATCATCTTACATTACACTTGCCTCTGTGAAGAAAATTCATTGTCAGGTATAACATAGCTATTATTGTTGTGTCAATAATCAACCTCATGGGTGCTTGAAAAGGAAATCTCCTTTTAAAGCAGTATATAAATGCTATCAGAAAAACTGGAAAGACTTACATGAGCTGATGCAAAGTGAAATGTACTGTGTACAAAATAACAGCAATAGTGTGAGATGATCTGCTGCAAATGACTTATTTTCAGCAATGCAATGATCAAAGACAACTCTGAAATACTTATGAAAACTGCAATCCATCTACAGAGAAAGAACTGATGGTATCTGAATGCAGATGGAAGTAAATTTTGTTGTTGTTGTTGCTAGTTCCTTTTTCTAAAGTTTTTTTTTTGTTATGTTTTGCATGACTTCACATGTATAACTTATACTGAATTTCTTGAGTTATTAAGGGGAAGATAGGGAGGAAGGAAGAGAGTTTGGAACACAAAGTTTTAAAAATCAATGTTACAATTTGTTTTTACATGTAAAGTGGGGAAAATTCTAAATAAATTAATAAGCAAAAAATAAGTATTATAAATACATATCTAAATTTATTTAAAATATAAGTACATTAAAAATATAATATACATAAGACATAACTTATGGTCACAAATTATATTTAAGTATAATAAAATAATTGTGAAAAATAAGTTTAATTTATACATGAAGCAAAAAAAAAATCGTGCTGGAATCTAGCCATGGGGGAATAAGTTATAAGGAATTCACTAGCTAACTCAGATTTTTAAGACATATACAGAAGATAGAAACTTAGACAGATAATTAAGGAGAAATGCAACACTATAGAATGATCTTATAACAATAATGTCAGAAGAGCTAAAGCTCATAGTGAGCTGAAGTTGGTGAAGAATGCCAAGGACAAATAAAAAAGGTATTTTAAATTTTATGTTTTTGAAAAGGAGAAGACTGAAGAACCGATAAAGCTGTTTGGGGTAGATGAAAGATGGAAAGAAAGAACTCCTCAATCCTTGCTTCTATTCAAGCCTTCTAGGAGAAAGATTTAAAAACTAAGAATGGAACAAAAAACCCTAATAATTGAAATTAAAGATTAATATGAGATAGTAAAAGAGCACCTAGTTATTCTTGTTATGTTTAGCAGGCTGAGACAAACTATATCACAGAGTAGTAAAAGAATAGGCAGGTGTGATTACTGGAGAAGAGAAAACATTCCACTTTAAAAAAAAATGAGAGAGACCAGGTTGAGCTCTCACTTGAGCTTAGATAGATTACTCACAGTAGAAGAGTTCATTCTCCCAGTGCATTTCAGATATATATGAATATGTATAACTTTGTTTCAAAAAATTATAAAGAATCAATTTTTGTCCTTCTGGAGCTCATCATTGGCTTGTTTAATTTTTCCCCAAATCAACCTCTTTTTATCTGACTTGATCATGTTATCTTGGTGATGCCTGAGTTCTTCCTGGTGAGAGGAGGAGGAATATGAGAAGTGGGCAAGTGATTTTTTTCTTCGAAGTGATAATGGAAACAATGCAAACAGGGAGGGTAGGTAGATAGCTAAGAAGTGAGTCAATGAACAAGGTTGAGGATGATAATACATTTGCATTTTTTCCCCTACTAGTAAGGCCCTAGCATATAAAAGACAGGGTAGTCCCTACTGGAAAGATTATGAGACAGGGAACTAGGATGATCTCATTTCTAGTCTTGGCTTAACCTCTCAATAAGCAAAACCTCAGCAAGTCAATTAGTCTCACTATATCTCAGTTTCTCCATCTGCAATATAAGAAACTTTTAATTTTCTATACCTAACAGGGTTGTTTTGAGGATACATAAGACATTAGAATCTTAGAGTTGGAAAAGGTCATTTAGTCCCGCCTCCCACTCATCACAAGATTCCTTTCTATAACATTTCTGACAGATGGTGACCCAGCCTCTGCTTGAGGTCATACGTTAAGCTGAAACCTAACTCCTTGTGACTTCCTCACAGCAATTGGGAAGATGGTTTTAGAAGAAAGGCATTTTGTGGAGTCATAGAATTTTGGGGTTAGAAGAGAATCTCAGCAGCCACCTAATACAATCCCAACCTGGAGCAGGATAATGGAATCCATGGGAACTGTAGAGATTGCCAAGTGAGATAGTATAGAGGGAGAAGAGAAGATGACCCAAAACAGAACCCCATGGGACAACTGCCATTAGTGGACATAACCTGAAGATCTTAGATCAAAGGGGAAGAGTATAGTACTTGATTCTACTCTGACACCTCAGTTACTATTATGTATAATTTCCTAGATTTTCTGTTTCCTATTTGCTTGGATAAATTGATTTACTTGTTATTCACTACTTGTGATACATTTTCTATGTAGGATTGAGTCAAGCCTCTGAATGTAAGCAGGGATGTGCTGGTAAATTTTAACAACTAGCTCTTGGGGTGGGGGGATTGTACCCTCAATGCACTTTTAAGTTTCACCTGAATTATTGACATTTTCTCCATCACTTTCTTGAGTCTAGACAGCCAACAAAACAATGTGTGAACATTTACACCTTGAAAATCAGCAAATGCTACAAATTTTGTTGACTCTAGACTTAAGAAAGTTACAATAATGCAGGTTAAACTAAAAAATGTATTGAGGGCATAATTTTCCTCCCAAAGAGCTAGTTGCTAAACATTTGTGTGTATGTGTGCATGTAATAGAGAGGATATATGTAATTACAGGGATGCATATACACCTATCTGTATATGTATGTATATATATAATAGGGGGATAGATGTAATTATGGAGGTATGTATGTATGTAATAGAGAGGATATATGAAATTATGGGGATATATATGTGTATGTAATAGGGGGATATATGTAATTATGGGGTTATATACACATATAGATATGTATGTATGTATGTATGTATAATGCGAGAATCTATATAATTACATGGATATATATGTGTGTGTATGTATGTGTGTATAATAGAGGGGATATATGCATATATATGTATATATGTAATGGGAAAATATGTAATTATGGGCTATATATATATGTATATGTGGATATATAATAGGTATATGTATAATTATGAGGATACATGTATGTGTATATACGTAATAGGGGGAGATATACAATTATGGGTACGTGTATAATATGTTACCCCCTCACAGAGGAGAATAGTAGCTGGCCTCTTGGGGTTCCCTTTCCTGATCACCTCCAAGCAGGAATAAAAGTACCCCTTATAGAGGGGTGGGCAAGATTCCAGAGCTATCTTTCATGTCTCTCCATGAGCTGAATTTAGACAACCTATGTGCATATTATATGACTGATGTGGCCAATAAGCATCTTACAGGAGGATGGTTTTCAAAAATTAGAGCTACTTAACTTGGGCAAGAGAATATTTGAGAGGTATGACAAGGTAGCTGTTTTTAAATATTTGAAGGTCAGATGTTAAAATGTGATTAGACGTATTTTGCTTGGTCCCAGAGGGCAGAACTAGTAATGGGTGGGAATTGCAGAGCAGAGGGAAAAGATGAATTTTATGAGAATTAAAGTCCTAGTAGAACCCAAATCCTCAAACATAGGTTTTAAAAGGGGACTGGATAAAGCAATGATCCATAAAACCAAAGTAAATCATCAGTAAGCTTCTCCATCTAGTCTAAGACTATACAAAATACCTGCTAAAAGCCTACAGGGTTTCTCAGAGATGCACTAATGCAAAGCTTGGTAAACTGTTGGTCACAACCTCATTTGGGGTTACATAACTGAATGTGGAGGTCCTGAAAAATTCAATAGTAAATTTTTGATTTGTATACCTATTTTATATACCTATATATCTAGGGTTACATAAAATTTCTCAGGTGAAAAGGGGTTGCAAGTGGAAAAATTTAAGAAGCCCTGAACTAGTGATGCCTGGAGTTAGTTTGGTCCTCCAGTAAAATGGATCATGACCTGTTAAGAGTCACAGCAGGAAATAGAGCTATCCCCAGGAGGTCACTGAGCAGGGAGATGTGACTGGACAGGGCAGGTACACCTCATGGGCTTCCAAGAGACCTCAAGTCAATGATCCTGCTTGCTATAGGAGGTGGGAAGTTCTCAGTATGGTACTTGCTGGAGAGTATACTACATACTGACCAAATTGACAATGCCAAGGACCCCCTTGGAGACCTAGATGAACATAGCACCCCACATACAGTCAAGACTGATCGGGCACCAATAAAATTATTATTTTTAAAATTATTTTTATAGAAAAGTAAACAGGTACTGAATGAATACTTAAGCTATTCTCCTTTGAGAACCTATAGTAATCTATAAGAAAATAGACTGCTTTATCTTGTTTGACTGTTTTGAGACCTTTATTTTCTTCTTTGTTCTCAATGTCATTTTGGCTCCTTCAATAAGATTGTCAGCTAGATGATACCTGATTAAGGAAATGAAAAGGGTACATATATTTCCATTTTAGACAATATAAGCCTAACAAGCCTTTCACTTATTGCTACAGTCACATACTCTGATATTACTTAAAATGTAATGTCCTCTGGGTGGTTGTCAGGGGAAGAAGTTGTATAATTTTTCAAAGCAGATAAATTCTTAGATAGAAAAAAAACCTTATCTAATGAAAGTGCATGGTTGGTTAGTGTCAGCCTGTCCTGTCTCCTATGTAAATATTGTCCTATTTGTGCCTTTTCCCAACTAAGTGTAACCTCAAATAACCAAAGCCTAACAAACAGAGTTTATTTTTGAACATTCCAAATTCAACTTTTATGAGAGCCTGTAGATATTTTGGCAGGAGATCTAGCTGAATTAGATCATCCTAAGAGCATTTGTATAATAAACCAAAAGGGGGACAACAAACAGATGAGAAATGGAACACATCTGCCAGCATTAATGACCTATTTCCTTCTTCATTGATAGTGGAAGAACCACAGTGAGATTTTGCCACCTCAATGCTCAATGTGTATTGTTAGGAAGTAGAAATGTATTTAGGAAATACATTTCAATCAATCAATCAATAAACATGTATTAAGCACTTACTTAATGTGCCAGACACTGTGTTGAGAGCTGGAAATTTGGGAGGAATAGCTGGCTCTGCCCCAAAACACAGAAGAAGAAATCAAGGCTCCAGAAAATATAAATTAACAATCACTCAGATCAGTTTTCAAGATATTTGAGAAGGGAAAATTCCAAAAGAATGGAGAAGTTCAGACAATATTTTTTCCCAAAAGAGGAGCAACCAAAAAAGACATCAGTAATTTTTTTTTACCCATTTGTCAATTTTCTCATTTCTCCAAAATATTTTTCAAGAATGGCCTATGGATAGATTGAGTTTACCCTAGATAAAAACACAAGAAGAATACAGAGAAGTTTTTGTAGGTGATTTTCTTCAGCAGATCACATTCCACATTCCACCATAGACTAGGAAGTATAGAGGAAATAAGATACCTCTTCATTTGTTGCTTATTGCTACCTTCTTAAATAGTATTTGAACTCAGAAAAAAATGTTGGCCTAAAAACTTCCTTGACAATAATATTTATTTATTCCATTTATATTAATGTATATATATACATATAAATTTAACTCACAAATCAAAAGTGTTTATTAACAATTTACTATGTGCCAAACACTATGCTGAGCACTAGGGATACAAATACAAAACCAAAACAGTCCCTGCCATCAGGGAACTTACATATGAGGAGGGGGAGACCACACAAATAAGGGAATGGTAGCCAGAGAAGGATGCTTGGGTTTTGGATGGTGATGAAGCCCTGGGAGAGTCCACTTACCAGCTCTTTCAATGAGGCATGGTGGTATTGGTTTTATTACAGTTTCTAGAGCAAAAGATAATATAGTTATCCCTTCCATATCACAAGGGTTAGGGGTGTAGTGCTCCCACAATCTGGAAAATCCACGTACACCATACCAAAGAGGAAGTCTGAAATATTATGGAATTAAAAGATAAAGTATGTTGATATTATATAATATTATATGTATGTTATGCATTTCTGAATTTCTAAGCTTTTTATTTGTCATCTGCTGACTTCCACATATTGTCTGTGGCTTCCATAAAACTCCTTCCAAATCCCCATTTAATTTCTTAGGCTGACCTACGATATATTGAAACCGTGATAGGGAAAGTTATGATGTGGAAGGGGCAAATGTAAATAGAGGAAGTGAGGTTCATATGGTGGCAGCATGGATGCCAAGATATCCTGGTGGATGATCCAATGGGATATGAAACATGATGTGAGGCCCAGAGATGTCAGTGTTTGCTAGTTGACTCATTAATCAGTACAACACACCTCTAGTGCTGTAGTTGCCCCAAGACATGTTTTCAGGATGTCTGGTGATCTTGAGGGAACAACAAGAGAGGGGATGACAAAATAATGGCTATGGTGGATACATGAATAAGATGTGAAAGATAGACCAGGGTCATTTGTCTATTTAATTTATTTTTTAAAAATTGCTTTGCATGCAACATTTCATTTGAACTTGAAACCAGTTCTGTGAATTAGGTGCTATCATTATTATTATTATCATTATTTTCAATTTACAAATAAGGAAACAAACTCAAAGAAGTTTAGTGACTTGACTAGGGTCACACATCTAATAAGTGTCACAGGCAGGATTTGAATCAATATGTTCCTGGGATGGGGAAGAGACTGAAATTATCAAAGCTCTCATGAGGAAAAAATATCAAAAACCCTGAGCATCAGCAAATAAATTAATAGGGAAAACAGTAAGAGCAGAAGTAAACATGGCCTCCAGATCAAGTAAACAAGTTCAGGCCTCTATTAATAAATACTGCAAAGTGAAGGAAAGTAACTCAGCACTTAATGAGATGGAAGACACTGTGGAATTTAAGGAGAATATGGACATGGAACTAAAACATACTGTTCCTGAGTGCTTCAAAAAAGAAATGAGATTTCTGAGCTCAAAATTTATAGTCTTTCCAGCAGAAATATTTTGCAGAATGAAAAAACTAAAATCTGTGATGGCAAATATCACCCCCAAAAAACCAAACCCAAAACAACAACACAACAAAAGCAAAGACAACTGTTTGGGAATGAGTACAATCTGGAAGAAGAAAAGCAAAATGGTATAAACATTAAAAGAAAAGAATTCTCTATTTAAGCAAAACATATTGATCTTAAAGACAAGGTGAGTAGAATACTTCAAGTCATAAAGCCTGAACAACATAATGCAAGAAATAATACTGGAAAACTGTCCAGAATTTCTGAACGTAGAAAAGGAAATACTAATTGAAAGAATGCATAGAGTGCCTCCAGAAAACAAAATAAAAACAAGACTGCAAATTTAAAGAAACATAGTGGTTCTATTTAAGAATTTAATTCAGAAACAAAAATTCTGCAAGGGACCAAGAAAAACTTTCCAAATTCAAAGAAAAAGGAATTCAAATGACCCAATGCTCTTCTGCACCCACCAGAAAATGCAATAAGAGATAGAATGTGTTCCAAAGAGCAATAGGGCTAAGGATTCAGCCCAGGATGACCTACTCTGCAAATCTGAGCTTAAAAACAAATAAAATATATGGTCCATAATAAAGAGGTGTTAGGAACTTTTTTCAAAAGAAAACCAAACCTGAAGAGATTATTTTCATCTTGAATACCCCAGAAATGCAGATGGGGTGAATGAATTCAGTAGCTAAGGATAAGATCAGCAGAAATGACAGCAGATACCAGTAATAGATTTATTTCTATATATCCACAAGACAAGAATCAAGGCTGAAATCAGGTGGAGGTAACAGTGGAGAGGTAGGCTTGGAGCATTATAGACATAACCTTATGACACCCTGACTATTGGTGGATTAATGTTGTTTTTGGGGGGAGACCACATCATAAAATAAGAGGTACCTACAAGGGAGGAGGGAAGAAGGAACATAGAGGAGAGAGTGATGTACCTGGATCAATGAGGGCTAGAAATGAGGAGAAAGTGAACTCTGTAATCTTTCAGGAAGAGCTCAGCCTGCAGAGAAATGGGTGAAGAAGAGTGCAAGATAGCTCAAAAAGGGGGAAAATAAAGAGACTTTGTTTTTATGGTGGGAAGTGGTTCCACTGTTGAATGCTTCTATGGGTGAAGAGGGATGTTCTGTGAATGGATATGGAGATCATGTCAACTACAGCTTTTGGTGCTTTAAAGACCACTTTCCTGTCTTGGGGTGTAGAGTGGGCAATGGGGAGCTAGAACACCTGGGGGGCTACTAGCACCTGAAGAACTGGGAAGGCATGGACCAAGCAAGAAGACTTTTAGGCAAATGCAGAAGGAAGGTAACTAGAAGGAGGGTATAGGTAAAGATGAAATGCTTAATCAAAGATTTGGGAGGGATCATGCAGCTCTGCCTTGGAGCACTGTTCTCTCTGGTACCTGCAGGAATTGTTATTTTTCTAGGAGGGAGGCACAATGGAAAAGGAGAATCCAGGGTCAAGCTCTACTTAAGTCACAGAAACTGTTTAGAAAGGAGAGCCCCAAAAGGATACCTTGAAAGTTCTGATTCCTGAAGAATATACAGAATAGAGACAAGATAACTATAACGTTAATGATCCAGAGAGGGAGCGTCTAGAGTAGACAGAGAGGATGGATAATGAAGAGAGCAAATGAAAGAAATCCTCTCTGGAAAGAGTGCAAAAATTTAAAGTATAAAGTTAATTAGTAGGATAAGTTGAAAGGGAGGAGAGAGATAGGGAACTTTTTGACAAAGAGAAAAATAAAGAGGAGTAGATTTAAATAATCAGATCAAAGCAGGAGAGAAAAAGAAAATATGCAAAACTCCAGAGAGAAAGAGGCAGCAAATTGGAAAGGAGGGTTTGAGGATGAGAGCTAGTGGGAATACGGACATTTTTTAAAAGATTAGGCTAAAGTAACTGAAGAAACATACTACTGTGCTTGCAGCAGAAGGGGGGGATCATAATTTAAAAAAAAACAATGTTAGAGACAAATAGAAGAAAATATAAACTCAACTGTTATAGCTTTAAATGTGAGTGGATTAAACAATTCAATAAAATGAAAAAGAGTGACAGATTGCATAAGGAAAAACACATATATTGCTTATAAAAAGACATACAAAAATAAAACTGAGGGCATGGGGGAAAATACTGTTCATTGAAGTATATACATAAAAGTAAGAGTTTCAATCATGCCATCTGATGAAGCAAGGAAAAACATCCAAAAATAAAAATGAATAAACCAGAAAATTACACTATGCTGAAAGGAATCACAGACAATAAATCAATATAAATAATAAACATATTTTCTCCAAATTCAAAAAGGAAACCTTAACTGAGCTAAAAGAATGAATAGACAGTAATACAATAGTGACAGGAGACTTGAATATCCCTCTATCAGTTTTGGATAAATCTAACAGAAGGATTTTTAAAGGAAAATATGGAACTGAACAAAGTGCTAGAGAATTTAGAGCTAAAAGCTTTATGGTGTCTTCTAAATGAAACAGAAGAAGAATATGCATATTTATTAGCCCCATTTGGAACTTTAAAAAAATGATCATGTATTAGGGCACAGAGATATTATAAACCAATATAAAAAGGCAGAAATAATCTATACATTCTTTCTCAAGCATATTACAATAAAAATAGTTATTGGTTCTGGGACCATGAAAGAAGATGTAGACCCAACTGGAGACTAAACAATGAACTCCTAAATAAAGAATGGGTCGGGGGGGGGGTGAGTCAAGATGGCAGAGGAAAAACATTAAATGCACAGAGTTCCTGACACAATTACCCCCCAAATAGCAAAAAAACAGAAATACAGGCTGAGATTATTTTTCCAGCCAAAGACAGATTAGAGGGGGCTGTGCTGGGCTGCAAGTAGAGTTCAACCCTGCAATTGTGATGACAAGACCCCAGGCATGCTGCACCAGAGGAACTTACCCCCAAGCCTTTGAATCAGATGCATCACTGGTGTCTTCTGGAACTAAGCTTACAGTCAGGTGAGAGGGATGAACAGCTGGTTGGGAGTCAGGAGGGGGAAATACAGGGGTGTCTGTAGGACCTGAGGAGGAATTCAGCTATCCCACTCCAACAGGGAACCAGGAAGAAATCCTGAGTGGTGGGAGGCTCAGGTAGGGGAGGGATTCAGGCTTGTCAGAGTTAAGAACCACCACAGCACACAAAGTTCTGCTGGCTGGTTAATTAGCAAGTTGGCTTGAGGTTATCTTCAGACCAGAGAACAGGCCAGGTGAGAGAAAAATCTGCCCTCCCTCTAACCAAAACACCTGTGACCCTCTGAACCTTGGGACAGTGTAGCTTGGAAGTAGGGCCCCCCTGTAAGAGGAAGTTAAAAGTCAAGTAAAAAACAGCAAGATGAGCAAGCAAAGAAGTTGAGAACTATCAAAAGTTTCTTTAGCAACAAGGAAAATCAAGGTGCACCCTCAGAAGAGGATAACAACCTCAGGGCCCCTATATCCAAAGCTTCCAAGAAAAATATGAATTGGTCTCTGGCCATGGAAGTGCTCAAAAGGGACTTTGAAGAGAGAGTAGGAGAGATAGAAGGAAGACTTAGAGAGGTGGAGGAAAGAATGGAAGGAAAAATGAGAGCAATGCAGGAGAGTCATGAGAAAAAAGTCAACAGCTTGAAAAGCCAAATGGAAAAGGAGATACAAAAGCTCTCAGAAGAAAATAATTGCCTAAGAATTAGGATTGAACAAATAGAAGCTAGTGACTTTATGAGAAACCGAGACAAAATAAATCCAAATGAATGAATGGGTCAAAGAATAAATTACAGAAACAATAAGTGTGTGGAAAAAAATGATAATGTTGAACCAACATGCCAAAATTTCTGTGATGTAACTGAAGAGGTACTCAGGGTGAAAATTATGTTTCTACAAACACAAAGAAAATTAGAAAAAGAGAAGATTAATGAACTGAATATGCATTTAAAAATTATAAAATCAGTAAATAAAGAAACCTAAAATAAGCACAAAAGAGGAGATGTTAAGTATAAAAGGAAAATACATGAATTGGAAACAAAAAAAACCCCAACTCATAAAGATAATAAAACTAAAAGCTTCTTTGAAAAGACTAATAAAATTGTTAAACCTTTAACTAATCTAAATAAAAAGAGGAGAACAAAAAAAAAACAGCTTATAAATTACCAAATGAGCAAGGTGAAATCACAGTAAAGTCAGAAGAAATAAAAAGCATAATCAGAACATATTATACATAGTTAAATGTTAACAAAACTGAGAACATACACAAATAATAGATGGATACATTAAAAAATATAAAATACCCAAGCTATTAAAGAAGACCAAATAGAGAACTTAAATAACACACTCTCTGAAAAGGAAATTATAGTAGCTATAAACAACTATAATGGGGGGAAAAACAAATAACAAAAATAAACTATGAATCCTAATAAATTCAGAAGAGAATTCTATCAACCTTTTAAGGTACAATTTATAACCATACTCCAAAAATTATTCTCAAAAATACACAAAGTCCTCTAACAGTATCCTTTTTTGAGATATCTAAAATCCTAATATCTAAATAAAGAAAGAATAAAATCCATAAGGAAAACTATAAGCCAATATTAATAATGAATACTGACTCTCAAATTTTAAACAAAACCCTGTCAGACTACAATGATTTATCCAAGAAATCATTCCTTTTGACTGGGTTGGATTTATACCATGGATACAAGGATGGTTCAACACTAGGTAAACATTTAATATAATTAATCATATTAAAGACAAAAATACAAAAAATATATGATTATCTCAATAAAAGCAGAAAAAACCTTTGACAAAATACATTTACTTATTCTAAAGCCCCAAAGAGGGCTTTTAAAAATATCATAAAAGCATCTATGTAAAACCAAAAAGTAAACATCATATGCAATTCGGATACTCTAGAACCTTTTTAAATAAGCATGTTCACTCTCCTCACTATTATTTGATATAGTTCTGGAAATGCTATTACCAGCAATAAGACAAGAGAAAGAAATAAAAGGCATAAAGTTAGATAAAGAGGAGATAAAACTATCTCTATTTGCTGATGATGATAAAATATTTTGCAAATCATCAAAGATACTAATTGAGATTATAGCTTTAGCAAAGTTGAAGACTACAAAATAAATCATCAAAAAACATTTCTATATAACAATTACAAAATAAAAAGACAGACACTTGACGCTTACTGGCTATGTGACCCTGGGCAAGTCACTTAACCCCAATTGCCTCACCAAAAAATAAATAAAATAAAATAAAAAAATAAAAATAAAAATAAACCATGATAGAAAGGGAAATCTCATTCCAAATAACTACAACATGCATTAAACATCTGGAAATCGAGCTATCAAAGTACACAAAAGACTTGTGTAGATACAATTACAAAGTATTCCTTAAAGAAATTTATTATTAAAATCTACTTAAGAACCACTTAAATAGCTGGAGGAATAATCAGTGATTGTGGTTAGGCTGTGTTAGTATAATAGAAATGCCAGTAATACCAAAGTCAATTTGTACTTTTAATGCTATTCCAATCAAACCACCTTCACCCAACTCTGACCTATAGCTCCAAGAAACTATAGCATGTGCAGTGGCCAAACCCCAATAAAATCATCTCAGCATGGGGGAGCTGGTTGGCACAGTGGATAAAACACTTGCCCTGGATTCAGGAGGATCTGAGTTTAAATCTGGCCTCAAACTCTTGACACTAACTGTGTGACCCTGGGCAAATCACTTAACCCTCATTGCCCTGCAAAATTAAAAAATAAATGAATGAATGAATGAATAAATAAATAAATAATAAAATAAAATCATCTCAGCAGATAGGCTAAACCAAGTCAAGGGTCAACAACAGTCCTCAAACCTGTTGGTAACTTAAGGGGATGTCTACCCCAAGAATACACTTTCCCTAGAAGAATGGGAGGATGATTACAACTTATTTCAGTGGTCATGAAGGCAGCTGCAGCAGGTATTGTTAAGTGCTTAGATCTTGGTCAGGCATAGAATATGCCAAGGTCATGCACTGCATCCTGGGCCATCACCATTTGTCTTTTTTTTTTCCTTTCCTGCCACAGGGCTTTGATTACTCAAGAAAAGAGAATGAGACTGACTACTTTGTGCAACTCTGCCTCACTTAAATCCAATTAAATCCAATTCATGGACAAGTTAAGACAGCATCCATGATGTCATTGGTCCTCTTCAAAAACAAAGAATGAACAACAACCAACAGTATGCTTTTTTTCTATCTGTGATCTCCTTTTAGTACATGCTCAGTAATGAAACTCACTAGCTCATGAAATAACCTATTCCACAGACTGATGACTGACTTTACATGTAGATAGTATACAAAACAACCTCCAAGGTAAGGTTCGATGATTAGCAGGAAAGCTTCCCCTGTATAAAAATAGATTTTTAACTAGTCTTTTTGCTTTTAGTATCTTCTTCCTCTAATCTATCTTCCATACTGCTGCCAAAACAATCTCTTCAGTAATTGAATCTAATCATTCTTCTAATCAAAACCCTTTCGGTGGCTTCACTGTTATCTACTAAATAAACTATGCTCCCTTTGCCTGACACTCCTGGACCTCCACAATCTGGTCCAGTCTCCCTTTTCAGCCTTATCTCTCATTGTGCTTTTTTGTACTCTATGCTCTAAAACTGGACTGCTGGTACACACCCTTTCCTACCTCCTTGCTTTTACTCATGTCATTCCATGTGACTGGAATGCTATCCTTCAAGTCTCTACCTGTTAAAATCTTAACTCATCTTTCAGAGCCCAGATCAAATGGGAAACCAGTCTTTTCCCCTTCACCCATCCCCAAAATGGAAATGATTTTTGTAGTACTTAGCTACTCTTATGCACTGAATGCAGAATCACAGGATTCAGACCTGGAAGAAACCTTTGAGATCATCTAGTTTAACCTCTTTATTTTACAACTGAAAAAAGAACCTAGAGGGTACATTAGTGACTTACCTAAAGCCATATGGGTAGTCAGTTAGCAGAGTTAGGATCCAAACTGAGATCTCCTTTTTATGTAGAGTCAAATGTATTGTTTATATTATAGCTGTTATTATGTCCTATTCACTTACTCCTGCAGCAACAACAGGGAAAATACTTTACTCACTATTTTGGTATCCTGTTTAGTCCACAGTAAGTGCTTAGTAATTTTTGAAATGGAATTTAGTTGAGTTGAATTCGAAGCTCAAAATACCAGGTAACTTGCTAGAAGTTCTCCATAACCCTACCCAATGAGGCAGTGCCATGCATGTGTGAGTATAAGGATGGTGCCCAAGGGTTAGACCTTACATGAAAGACACACACACCTGCAGTGAAAGTCATAGTTCTTTAATTGCAGTCTCACTTACAAGGACTTTTGCTTCTTCAAACTTGTGGGTGCATAGCCACATTCCATCCAAAGGCAAATACCACAGAAATACAACTTTGACTACAAAAGTGCCTTTAAAAATTGATATGTCTGTGTGTTTTTAAGCCAATCAATAAAACATGAATTTCAGCTCTGCTAGAGAATCATCCTTTTTTAGGTGAGAGAGATTTCCCTAAAGAAAAATTGCTGACAACTTTGGTGAGGTGGTGGACCCCAAAAGTGGGGCTACTGAACCTGCCAGCTATATTGGGTCCTTGTTATACTACCTGATAGTGTTTCCTTAAAATGGTTCTGGTTTCTACAAATTAGTTTTTGCTTTGTGAGTCTCCCTGCCCTACCCCTATTTTCCCCATCAAATTTTTGATAGAATCTAGAATTACAGAACCTTGGAACCTAGAATCAGAGAATCTATAATAAAAACAGCTCATATTTACATACTGCTTCAAAGACTGGCAAAGCACATATTTTCTCACTTGATTTGTACTGAAGGCACTGCAGAAATCATTTAAAGTCTAGTCCAGTCCTGTACATGACATAAGAATCCACTTCTCACTATACTGAGAAATAGTCGTCTAGTCTTGACTGAAGACTTCCACATGGGAAACTCACTATTTCATGATATAACCTATCCCATGGGCAGATTACTGACCTTACATGCAGATAGTATACAAATCCACTTATATGGTGGGATTTGAAGGTTAGCAGAGGTTTTCCTATATAAAAATAATCTCTTCGATGGCTTTGCCAGTGTCTCCCATATTCTGTGATCTGTCCAAACTGGCCTTTCTGTTCCTCACATATGATATGCCACCTTCCATCTGAGGGTCTTTGCCCTGATTAATTATTTTTTTTAATTTTAATTTTTTTTAGTGAGGCGATTGGGGTTAAGTGACTTGCCCAGGGTCACACAGCTCATAAGTGTCAAGTGTCTGAGGCCGGATTTGAACTCAGGTACTCCTGAATCCAGGGCTGGTGCTCTATCCACTGCGCCACCTAGCTGCCCCCTGATTAATTCTTTTGGAAAGTCAAACAGCCACCTTTTGCCTCAATTCTTTTTTTTTTCCTGTTTAAATTTTATTTTCCAAAATATATGTAAAAACAAATTTTGACATCAATTTTTTAAAACTTTGTTTTCCAACTTCTCTTCCTCCCTCCCTTCCCACCCCCATCCCCAAGAACTCAAGCAATTCAATATAAGTTATACATGAGTAGTCATGGAAAGCATCCCCACATTAGCTAGGTTGTGAGAGAAAACAGTTAAAAAACAAAACTTCAGATTAAGGAATTGTCAAAGAAAAAATATTTTTAAAAATGTGTTTCAATCTGTTTTCAGATACCATCAGTTCTTTCTCTGTAGATGGGCTGCAATTTTCATAACTCCTTCAGGGTTATATTGGTTCATTGCCTTGCTGAAAATAACCACATGCTTCCCAGCAGATCATCTTACATAATTGCTATTATTCTGTATACAGTACATTTCACTCTTCCTCAGTCCATGTAGGTCTTTCCAGGCTTTTCTGATAGCGTCCTGGTCATCATGACTTTTATATGGTACTTAAACTTGACAAATAATTTTCTTCACAATAGCCCAGCAAAGAATGTACCACACATTTTGTCATTATAATCAATGATCATAACTATTTTCCTCCATCCTATTCCCTTCCCATGATATTTACTCTATTTTCTATCTTCTTTTACCCTATTCCTCCTCAAAAGTGTTTTACTTCTGACAGCCCCCTCCCCTGCTCTGCCCTCCCTTCTTTTACCCTTCCCTCCTTATCCTCTTCCCCTCCTACTTTCCTGTAGGGTTCAATAGATTACTCCTCTCAATTGGGTGTGAATGTTATTCCCTCCTGGAGCCCACTTTGATGAGATTAAGGTCTTTGAGCTAATTCTATGTTCTAAATTTTTCTTCCTACCTTCCTCCTCAACCCTCCCTATGAAATCAAGCAATTCAATATGTCATACTTGTGGATTTATGCAGAACATCTTCACCTACCTGGAAAGTTTTTTGCTTTTTACTCCTCTCTCCTCCAATCTGCCCTTCCCTCCTTCCCCTCTCCCCCCGCCCCTTATCTCCCTCCCCTCAAACTTTCCCTCAGGGCAAAAATATATTACTATACCACTTGAGTATGTATGTTATACCCTTTTTGAGCTACTTCTAATGATGGTAAGGTTCACTCACTCCCCCACTCCTTCCCCCTCTTCTCTCCTCCATAAGCTTTCTTCTTGTTTCCTTCATGTGAACTACCTCTCCCCAGTTCACCTATCCCTTTTCCCCTCCCTCAGTCTATTCCTCCTACCCCTCAACCCTATTTTAAAGATGTAATCATAGGTTAGCTAGCTGGCACAGTGGACAAAGCACCAGCCCTGGACCCAGGAGGCCCCAAGCCCAAATCTGGCTCCAGACATAAGATACCCCACTCTGTTTGCCCCACAGAGAACAAAACATAAATGCTTTACAGATATCATCCCTTGATATTCAGTCCAGACCTGTGTCTTTTGCCTCAATTATTAACTAGCCTTTAAACAATGAATGGGTGTTGCCTCAGACAAACAGACCTGGGAAAGGTCTTAGTTTATACAGGCCAAGTTCTTCCATTGCATCCAGGGCCATTGCCAGACATCCTGAACTGTCTTGGACTCTAATGACCCTGGAAGAGAGAATAAGGCTGATTATTTTTCTCAGCTCTGCCTCACATAAATCCAATTCACTTATAAAGCAAGAGATCACCCTCCTAATGTCATTAGTCCTCTTCAAGAATGAAGGAGGAACAATAATCTTCCATTTCTGTGCTTTAACCTCGAGACTGTTCCCTTTATCTGTGATGCCCTGACTCTTCCCCTCTGCCTCATGGAATCTTTCTCTTCCTTCAAGATGATGCTCCAATGCTACCTTTTCCATGACATTTTCTAGATAGCCCCATCTACTGCTGTACTTAACTACAATGTATTTATTTCTGTTTATTCTGTGTCTACTTTTATATGTATTCATTGTCTCCCAATTTGAATTTAACTCTGTAAGAGTAGGAGATTTATTTCAACCATTGTATTTGCATCTCCATTGGCAGTACTGTCACATTTATTGTGCCTTCCCTGACAAACTACTTTGTGCTAAAATATTATGTATTTAATAATTTAATATTTATTTTGTACCTCTATTCAAATATGTTATTGTTGTCGTTGTTCAGTCATAGCTGACTCTTCGTGACCGCATTTGGGGGGGGGGGTTCTTGAATAAGATACTGGATTGGTTACTATTTCCTTCTCCAACTCATTCTACAGATGAAGAAACTGAGGTAAACAGGGCTAAGTGACTTGTGTAGGATCATACAGCTATTAAGGGTCAAGGCTTTATTTGAACTCAGGTCTTCCTTACTTCAAGCCCAGCATATTTATGCTGCTACATAAACACACAGATATGTATACATACATGCACACACATATATAGGTACTCGTCTTTCCCATTAAGCTCCTAGGTAACTCCTAGTGAAGTAAGGGGTGTTTCATTCTTTGTGTTTGAATCCCAGCACCTAGCAGACTGCCTAGCAATGAGTAGGTATTTAATATATTCTTATTGATTGTAAGATTGATAGCATAAGCCTTAAGTTCTTAGGACCCACTCTTACTATAGCACAGAGTAGTCAATGGAAGATAAAACATATTTTGATGGTGGTAGAAAGACACAGGGTAAGGTAAAAATGAGCTAACAGTGATATAATGCTTTAAGGTTTTCAAAGGATGTCTGTCATATATACAGAGACATACATATATACATGTATATATATATATACATATATATATATATATATGTCATCATTGTCATCAGTAGGAGTCCCATTACATCACCAAAGAGTCATTCATCTAATTGCTAAGTCATGAAGATTTGTTTACAGAAGTATAGGAGTTCATAATAGCTATTCAGGATCACGTCATTCCATAAAAAATTACAGAAATGTAGGGGCAGCTAAGTGGTACAGTGGATAGAACACTGGCCCTGGAGTCAGGAAGACCTGAGTTAAAATCCGGCCTCAGACACTTGACACTTACCAGCTGTGTGACCTTGGGCAAGTCACTTAACCTCCATTTCCCTGCAAAAAAAAAATTACAAAAAGGTAATGTTTACAAAATCTAAACTTACTGATTAAAGAAAATGATGTGAGGAAATAGTAAAAATTGTGCAGCATATCACTGCAGGTTACAAAAAATAGCACCTACCCCAAAATTGAGAAAACTTTGGTTAGGTGGTCAGAATTATACATGCAAAGGTTGTTATCCCTCCTGAATTAGCAGATCACAAATCACCATATTACAAATATAAACCCTAAATCATACTTGAAAATCTAACCAAAAAACTATTGGAAGGAGAGAATTACCACAGACAAATATTGCCCACAATTTCCTGGGCATAACATTGATCTATAAAAATTTAAGAACATTTTAATAGATGGCACCATCAAATAATATTCATAATATCCAAACTATGTGGAACGAAAAACTTTCAAAATATAAAGGAGAAGAAGAAAAAAAAACAAAGCCAACCTGGAGAAAAAAAAATGAAACGTGCATCACTACCACATTCTGTGTGCTAATGGAGCTATCCTGAGGATGCTTTTATGAGCCTACAGAAGATGAGCATACAAACCAATTTGTATTGAATTAACAAAAATGGTAATTTTATCCACCTGTGCAGCAGTCTGTAGATCATTAAAGCTAAAAAGGATTATAACAGGATAGTGACTTGTCTCAGGAACATTTTTATGGGAGCTCCATCAAAAAGATTAGATAATGATCATCATCATAATAAAAGCAGCATTGGGCCCTGTGGGATAATTGGCAGAAAGGTGGCCTTAGAATCAGAAAGAGCTGGGTTCAAGCTCCACTTCTCTGCACATACCAGCTGTGTGAACCTAGATAGGTCACAACTTCTGAGTGCCTCCAGAAAACTTTCTGAGACTGTGTTTCAGATTAGTTGCTGATCTCTTTTGTTAGAGAGAGAGCCCTCACCTCTGATATTGCTGGACCAGATTGGACCACCCTCCTGTTCAAAAATGCTTTGTAGCTTTGTAGCACTTATGGGCATTATCATCATTGTATTTGTTCCCTTTAGCAGCTGTGTAAAATAGATATAAAAAAATTTTTAGTGGATAAAGCACTGGCCCTGGATTCAGGAAGACCTGAGTTCAAATCCAGCCTCAGACACTTGACATTTACTTTTTGTGTGACCCTGGGCAAGTCACTTAACCCTCATTGCCCTCCAAAAAAACAAAAACAAAAACAAAAAAATGTTTATTTTTGTTTTACAAACCAGGAAACTGAGGCAGAAAACTTAGTTGACTTGCCCAGTGTCAGACAGAGCCTAGAACTCAACTCCAGGCCAGATGCTCTTTTTGCTACACAGGCTTCCTCACTTCATTCCACATCATATCCCAAACTTCTTCAGAAAGCACTTGTGCTTTGGAAATACCTACAAGGTTCTGAAATCATTCAAATTGATGGGCTAGGTGACTCAAAATGTTCCAATTAATTCTTTCCCCCTTTGCTGTTGTTTTTAGCACTAATGACCTAGTTGAGGATTCCCAGTTGGGTATCATTTAATCTTTTCTTGAACATTGATTCAGTTCTTGGAAGTGACAGTCATGGAGGTGTATAAAACAGAGGGACTAGCAGTCTCCTGGGGCAGGGGGAATGTATAACTTATACTGAATTTCTTGAGTTATTAAGGGGAAGATAGGGAGGAAGGAAGAGAGTTTGGAACACAAAGTTTTAAAAATCAATGTTACAATTTGTTTTTACATGTAAAGTGGGGAAAATTCTAAATAAATTAATAAGCAAAAAATAAGTATTATAAATACATATCTAAATTTATTTAAAATATAAGTACATTAAAAATATAATATACATAAGACATAACTTATGGTCACAAATTATATTTAAGTATAATAAAATAATTGTGAAAAATAAGTTTAATTTATACATGAAGCAAAAAAAAAATCGTGCTGGAATCTAGCCATGGGGGAATAAGTTATAAGGAATTCACTAGCTAACTCAGATTTTTAAGACATATACAGAAGATAGAAACTTAGACAGATAATTAAGGAGAAATGCAACACTATAGAATGATCTTATAACAATAATGTCAGAAGAGCTAAAGCTCATAGTGAGCTGAAGTTGGTGAAGAATGCCAAGGACAAATAAAAAAGGTATTTTAAAATTTTATGTTTTGAAAAGGAGAAGACTGAAGAACCGATAAAGCTGTTTGGGGTAGATGAAAGATGGAAAGAAAGAACTCCTCAATCCTTGCTTCTATTCAAGCCTTCTAGGAGAAAGATTTAAAAACTAAGAATGGAACAAAAAACCCTAATAATTGAAATTAAAGATTAATATGAGATAGTAAAAGAGCACCTAGTTATTCTTGTTATGTTTAGCAGGCTGAGACAAACTATATCACAGAGTAGTAAAAGAATAGGCAGGTGTGATTACTGGAGAGAGAAAACATTCCACTTTAAAAAAAAATGAGAGAGACCAGGTTGAGCTCTCACTTGAGCTTAGATAGATTACTCACAGTAGAAGAGTTCATTCTCCCAGTGCATTTCAGATATATATGAATATGTATAACTTTGTTTCAAAAAATTATAAAGAATCAATTTTTGTCCTTCTGGAGCTCATCATTGGCTTGTTTAATTTTTCCCCAAATCAACCTCTTTTTATCTGACTTGATCATGTTATCTTGGTGATGCCTGAGTTCTTCCTGGTGAGAGGAGGAGGAATATGAGAAGTGGGCAAGTGATTTTTTTTCTTCGAAGTGATAATGGAAACAATGCAAACAGGGAGGGTAGGTAGATAGCTAAGAAGTGAGTCAATGAACAAGGTTGAGGATGATAATACATTTGCATTTTTTCCCCTACTAGTAAGGCCCTAGCATATAAAAGACAGGGTAGTCCCTACTGGAAAGATTATGAGACAGGGAACTAGGATGATCTCATTTCTAGTCTTGGCTTAACCTCTCAATAAGCAAAACCTCAGCAAGTCAATTAGTCTCACTATATCTCAGTTTCTCCATCTGCAATATAAGAAACTTTTAATTTTCTATACCTAACAGGGTTGTTTTGAGGATACATAAGACATTAGAATCTTAGAGTTGGAAAAGGTCATTTAGTCCCGCCTCCCACTCATCACAAGATTCCTTTCTATAACATTTCTGACAGATGGTGACCCAGCCTCTGCTTGAGGTCATACGTTAAGCTGAAACCTAACTCCTTGTGACTTCCTCACAGCAATTGGGAAGATGGTTTTAGAAGAAAGGCATTTTGTGGAGTCATAGAATTTTGGGGTTAGAAGAGAATCTCAGCAGCCACCTAATACAATCCCAACCTGGAGCAGGATAATGGAATCCATGGGAACTGTAGAGATTGCCAAGTGAGATAGTATAGAGGGAGAAGAGAAGATGACCCAAAACAGAACCCCATGGGACAACTGCCATTAGTGGACATAACCTGAAGATCTTAGATCAAAGGGGAAGAGTATAGTACTTGATTCTACTCTGACACCTCAGTTACTATTATGTATAATTTCCTAGATTTTCTGTTTCCTATTTGCTTGGATAAATTGATTTACTTGTTATTCACTACTTGTGATACATTTTCTATGTAGGATTGAGTCAAGCCTCTGAATGTAAGCAGGGATGTGCTGGTAAATTTTAACAACTAGCTCTTGGGGTGGGGGGATTGTACCCTCAATGCACTTTTAAGTTTCACCTGAATTATTGACATTTTCTCCATCACTTTCTTGAGTCTAGACAGCCAACAAAACAATGTGTGAACATTTACACCTTGAAAATCAGCAAATGCTACAAATTTTGTTGACTCTAGACTTAAGAAAGTTACAATAATGCAGGTTAAACTAAAAAATGTATTGAGGGCATAATTTTCCTCCCAAAGAGCTAGTTGCTAAACATTTGTGTGTATGTGTGCATGTAATAGAGAGGATATATGTAATTACAGGGATGCATATACACCTATCTGTATATGTATGTATATATATAATAGGGGATAGATGTAATTATGGAGGTATGTATGTATGTAATAGAGAGGATATATGAAATTATGGGGATATATATGTGTATGTAATAGGGGGATATATGTAATTATGGGGTTATATACACATATAGATATGTATGTATGTATGTATGTATAATGCGAGAATCTATATAATTACATGGATATATATGTGTGTGTATGTATGTGTGTATAATAGAGGGGATATATGCATATATATGTATATATGTAATGGGAAAATATGTAATTATGGGCTATATATATATGTATATGTGGATATATAATAGGTATATGTATAATTATGAGGATACATGTATGTGTATATACGTAATAGGGGGAGATATACAATTATGGGTACGTGTATAATATGTTACCCCCTCACAGAGGAGAATAGTAGCTGGCCTCTTGGGGTTCCCTTTCCTGATCACCTCCAAGCAGGAATAAAAGTACCCCTTATAGAGGGGTGGGCAAGATTCCAGAGCTATCTTTCATGTCTCTCCATGAGCTGAATTTAGACAACCTATGTGCATATTATATGACTGATGTGGCCAATAAGCATCTTACAGGAGGATGGTTTTCAAAAATTAGAGCTACTTAACTTGGGCAAGAGAATATTTGAGAGGTATGACAAGGTAGCTGTTTTTAAATATTTGAAGGTCAGATGTTAAAATGTGATTAGACGTATTTTGCTTGGTCCCAGAGGGCAGAACTAGTAATGGGTGGGAATTGCAGAGCAGAGGGAAAAGATGAATTTTATGAGAATTAAAGTCCTAGTAGAACCCAAATCCTCAAACATAGGTTTTAAAAAGGGGACTGGATAAAGCAATGATCCATAAAACCAAAGTAAATCATCAGTAAGCTTCTCCATCTAGTCTAAGACTATACAAAATACCTGCTAAAAGCCTACAGGGTTCTCAGAGATGCACTAATGCAAAGCTTGGTAAACTGTTGGTCACAACCTCATTTGGGGTACATAACTGAATGTGGAGGTCCTGAAAAATTCAATAGTAAATTTTTGATTTGTATACCTATTTTATATACCTATATATCTAGGGTTACATAAAATTTCTCAGGTGAAAAGGGGTTGCAAGTGGAAAAATTTAAGAAGCCCTGAACTAGTGATGCCTGGAGTTAGTTTGGTCTCCAGTAAAATGGATCATGACCTGTTAAGAGTCACAGCAGGAAATAGAGCTATCCCCAGGAGGTCACTGAGCAGGGAGATGTGACTGGACAGGGCAGGTACACCTCATGGGCTTCCAAGAGACCTCAAGTCAATGATCCTGCTTGCTATAGGAGGTGGGAAGTTCTCAGTATGGTACTTGCTGGAGAGTATACTACATACTGACCAAATTGACAATGCCAAGGACCCCCTTGGAGACCTAGATGAACATAGCACCCCACATACAGTCAAGACTGATCGGGCACCAATAAAATTATTATTTTAAAATTATTTTTATAGAAAAGTAAACAGGTACTGAATGAATACTTAAGCTATTCTCCTTTGAGAACCTATAGTAATCTATAAGAAAATAGACTGCTTTATCTTGTTTGACTGTTTTGAGACCTTTATTTTCTTCTTTGTTCTCAATGTCATTTTGGCTCCTTCAATAAGATTGTCAGCTAGATGATACCTGATTAAGGAAATGAAAAGGGTACATATATTTCCATTTTAGACAATATAAGCCTAACAAGCCTTCACTTATTGCTACAGTCACATACTCTGATATTACTTAAATGTAATGTCCTCTGGGTGGTTGTCAGGGGAAGAAGTTGTATAATTTTTCAAAGCAGATAAATTCTTAGATAGAAAAAAAACCTTATCTAATGAAAGTGCATGGTTGGTTAGTGTCAGCCTGTCCTGTCTCCTATGTAAATATTGTCCTATTTGTGCCTTTTCCCAACTAAGTGTAACCTCAAATAACCAAAGCCTAACAAACAGAGTTTATTTTTGAACATTCCAAATTCAACTTTTATGAGAGCCTGTAGATATTTTGGCAGGAGATCTAGCTGAATTAGATCATCCTAAGAGCATTTGTATAATAAACCAAAAGGGGGACAACAAACAGATGAGAAATGGAACACATCTGCCAGCATTAATGACCTATTTCCTTCTTCATTGATAGTGGAAGAACCACAGTGAGATTTTGCCACCTCAATGCTCAATGTGTATTGTTAGGAAGTAGAAATGTATTTAGGAAATAATTTCAATCAATCAATCAATAAACATGTATTAAGCACTTACTTAATGTGCCAGACACTGTGTTGAGAGCTGGAAATTTGGGAGGAATAGCTGGCTCTGCCCCAAAACACAGAAGAAGAATCAAGGCTCCAGAAAATATAAATTAACAATCACTCAGATCAGTTTTCAAGATATTTGAGAAGGGAAAATTCCAAAAGAATGGAGAAGTTCAGACAATATTTTTTCCCAAAAGAGGAGCAACCAAAAAGACATCAGTAATTTTTTTTTACCCATTTGTCAATTTTCTCATTTCTCCAAATATTTTTCAAGAATGGCCTATGGATAGATTGAGTTTACCCTAGATAAAAACACAAGAAGAATACAGAGAAGTTTTTGTAGGTGATTTTCTTCAGCAGATCACATTCCACATTCCACCATAGACTAGGAAGTATAGAGGAAATAAGATACCTCTTCATTTGTTGCTTATTGCTACCTTCTTAAATAGTATTTGAACTCAGAAAAAAATGTTGGCCTATAAACTTCCTTGACAATAATATTTATTTATTCCATTTATATTAATGTATATATATACATATAAATTTAACTCACAAATCAAAAGTGTTTATTAACAATTTACTATGTGCCAAACACTATGCTGAGCACTAGGGATACAAATACAAAACCAAAACAGTCCCTGCCATCAGGGAACTTACATATGAGGAGGGGGAGACCACACAAATAAGGGAATGGTAGCCAGAGAAGGATGCTTGGGTTTTGGATGGTGATGTAAGCCCGTGGGAGAGAGTCCACTCTACCAGCTCTTTCAATGAGGCATGGTGGTATTGGTTTTATGTACAGTTTCTAGAGCAAAAGATCATATAGTTTATCCCTTCCATATCACAAGGGTTAGGGGTGTAGTGCCTCCCACAATCTGAAAATCCACGTACACCATACCAAAGACGGAAGTCTGAAATATTATGGAATAAAAGATAAAGTATGTTGATATTATATAATATTATATGTATGTTATGCATTTCTGAATTTCTAAGCTTTTTATTTGTCATCTGTGACTTCCACATATTGTCTGTGGCTTCCATAAAACTCCTTTCCAAATCCCCATTTAATTTCTTAGGCTGACCTACGATATATTGAAACCGTGATAGGAAAGTTATGAATGTGGAAGGGGCAAATGTAAATAGAGGAAGTGAGGTTCATATGGTCGGCAGCATGGCTGCCAAGATATCCTGGTGGATGATCCAATGGGATATGAAACATGATGTGAGGCCCAGAGATGTCAGTGTTTGCTAGTTGACTCATTAATCAGTACAACCACACCTCTAGTGCTGTAGTTGCCCCAAGACATGTTTTCAGGATGTCTGGTGATCTTGAGGGAACAACAAGAGAGGGGATGACAAAATAATGGCTATGGTGGATACATGAATAAGATGTGAAAGATAGACCAGGGTCATTTGTCTATTTAATTATTTTTTAAAAAATTGCTTTGCATGCAACATTTCATTTGAACTTGAAACCAGTTCTGTGAATTAGGTGCTATCATTATTATTATTATCATTATTTTCAATTTACCAATAAGGAAACAACTCAAAGAAGTTTAGTGACTTGACTAGGGTCACACATCTAATAAGTGTCACAGGCAGGATTTGAATAATATGTTCCTGGGATGGGGAAGAGACTGCAATTATCAAAGCTCTCATGAGGAAAAAATATCAAAAAACCCTGAGCATCAGCAAATAAATTAATAGGGAAAACAGTAAGAGCAGAAGTAAAACATGGCCTCCAGATCAAGTAAACAAGTTCAGGCCTCTATTAATAAATACTGCAAAGTGAAGGAAAGTAACTCAGCACTTAATGAGATGGAAGACACTGTGGAATTTAAGAGAATATGGACATGGAACTAAAACATACTGTTCCTGAGTGCTTCAAAAAGAAATGAGATTTCTGAGCTCAAAATTTATAGTCTTTCCAGCAGAAATATTTTGCAGAATGAAAAAACTAAAATCTGTGATGGCAAATATCACCCCCAAAAAACCAAACCAAAACAACAACACAACAAAAGCAAAGACAACTGTTTGGGAATGAGTACAATCTGGAAGAAGAAAAGCAAATGGTATAAACATTAAAAGAAAAGAATTCTCTATTTAAGCAAACATATTGATCTTAAAGACAAGGTGAGTAGAATACTTCAGTCATAAAGCCCTGAACAACATAATGCAAGAAATAATACTGGAAAACTGTCCAGAATTTCTGAACGTAGAAAAGGAAATACTAATGAAAGAATGCATAGAGTGCCTCCAGAAAACAAATAAAAACAAGACTGCAAATTTAAAGAAACATAGTGGTTCTATTTAAGAATTTAATTCAGAAACAAAATTCTGCAAGGGACCAAGAAAAACTTTCCAATTCAAAGAAAAGGAATTCAAATGACCCAATGCTCTTCTGCACCACCAGAAAATGCAATAAGAGATAGAATGTGTTCCAAAGAGCAATAGGGCTAAGGATTCAGCCCAGGATGACCTACTCTGCAAATCTGAGCTTAAAAACAAATAAAATATATGGTCCATAATAAAGAGGTGTTAGGAACTTTTTTCAAAAGAAAACCAAACCTGAAGAGATTATTTTCATCTTGAATACCCCAGAAATGCAGATGGGGTGAATGAATTCAGTAGCTAAGGATAAGATCAGCAGAAATGACAGCAGATACCAGTAATAGATTTATTTCTATATATCCACAAGACAAGAATCAAGGCTGAAATCAGGTGGAAGGTAACAGTGGAGAGGTAGGCTTGGAGCATTATAGACATAACCTTATGACACCTGACTATTGGTGGATTAATGTTGTTTTTGGGGGGAGACCACATCATAAAATAAGAGTCGGTACCTACAAGGGAGGAGGGAAAGACGGAACATAGAGGAGAGAGTGATGTACCTGGATCAATGAGGGCTAGAAATGAGGAGAAAGTGAACTCTGTAATCTTTCAGGAAGAGCTCAGCCTGCAGAGAAATGGGTGAAGAAGAGTGCAGATAGCTCAAAAAGGGGGAAAATAAAGAGACTTTGTTTTTTATGGTGGGAAGTGGTTCCACTGTGAATGCTTCTATGGGTGAAGAGGGATGTTCTGTGAATGATATGGAGATCATGTCAACTACAGCTTTTGGTGCTTTAAAGACCACTTTCCTGTCTTGGGGTGTAGAGTGGGCAATGGGGAGCTAGAACACCTGGGGGGCTACTAGCACCTGAAGAACTGGGAAGGCATGGACCAAGCAAGAAGACTTTTAGGCAAATTGCAGAAGGAAGGTAACTAGAAGGAGGGTATAGGTAAAGATGAAATGCTTAATCAAAGATTTGGGAGGGATCATGCAGCTCTGCCTTGGAGCATGTTCTCTCTGGTACCTGCAGGAATTGTTATTTATCTAGGAGGGAGGCACAATGCGAAAAGGAGGCATCCAGGGTCAAGCTCTACTTAAGTCACAGAACTGTTTAAGAAAGGAGAGCCCCAAAAGGATACCTTGAAAGTTCTGATTCCTGAAGAATATACAGAAATAGAGACAAGATAACTATAACGTTAATGATCAGAGAGGGAGCGTCCTAGAGTAGACAGAGAGGATGGATAAAGAAGAGAGCAAATGAAAGAAATCCTCTCTGGAAAGAGTCAAAAATTTAAAGTATAAAGTTAATTAGTAGGATAAGTTGAAAGGGAGGAGAGAGATAGGGAACTTTTTGACAAAGAGAAAATAAAGAGAGGAGATAGATTTAACTAATCAGATCAAGACAGGAGAGAAAAAGAAAATATGCACAACTCCAGAGAGAAAGAGGCAGCAATTGGAAAGGAGGGTTTGAGGATGAGAGCTAGTGGCGAATACGGACATTTTTTAAAGATTAGGCTAAAGTAACTGAAGAAACCTACTACTGTGCTTGCCAGCAGAAGGGGGGGATCATAATTTAAAAAACAAACAATGTTAGAGACAAATAGAAGGAAAATATAAACTCAACTGTTATAGCTTTAAATGTGAGTGGATTAAACAATTCAATAAAATGAAAAAGAGTGACAGATTGCATAAGAAAAAACACATATATTGCTTATAAAAAGACATACAAAAATAAAACTGAGGGCATGGGGAAAATACTGTTCATTGAAGTATATACATAAAAGTAAGAGTTTCAATCATGCCATCTGATGAAGCAAGGAAAAACATCAAAATAAAAATGAATAAACCAGAAAATTACACTATGCTGAAAGGAATCACAGACAATAAATCAATATAAATAATAAACATATTTCTCCAAATTCAAAAAGGAAACCTTAACTGAGCTAAAAGAATGAATAGACAGTAATACAATAGTGACAGGAGACTTGAATATCCCTCTATCAGTTTTGGATAAATCTAACAGAAGGATTTTTAAAGGAAAATATGGAACTGAACAAAGTGCTAGAGAATTTAGAGCTAAAAGCTTTATGGTGTCTTCTAAATGAAACAGAAGAAGAATATGCATATTTATTAGCCCCATTTGGAACTTTAAAAAAATGATCATGTATTAGGGCACAGAGATATTATAAACCAATATAAAAAGGCAGAAATAATCTATACATTCTTTCTCAAGCATATTACAATAAAAATAGTTATTGGTTCTGGGACCATAAAGAAAGATGTAGACCAACTGGAGACTAAACAATGAACTCCTAAATAAAGAATGGGTCGGGGGGGGGGTGAGTCAAGATGGCAGAGGAAAAACATAAATGCACAGAGTCCATGACACAATTACCCCCCAATAAGCAAAAAACCAGAAATACAGGCTGAGATTCATTTTTCCAGCCAAAGACAGATTAGAGGGGGCTGTGCTGGGCTGCAAGTAGAGTTCAACCCTGCAATTGTGATGACAAGACCCCAGGCATGCTGCACCAGAGGAAACTTACCCCCAAGCCTTTGAATCAGATGCATCACTGGTGTCTTCTGGAACTAAGCTTCCAGTCAGTGAGAGGGATGAACAGCTGGGTTGGGAGTCAGGAGGGGGGAAATACAGGGGTGTCTGTAGGACCTGAGGAGGAATTCAGCTATCCCACTCCAACAGGGACCCAGAAGAAATCCTGAGTGGTGGGAGGCTCAGGTAGGGGAGGGATTCAGGCATGTCAGAGTTAAGAACCACCACAGCACACAAAGTTCTGCTGGCTGGTTAATTAGCAAGTTGGCTTGAGGTTATCTTCAGACCAGAGAACAGGCCAGGTGAGAGAAAAATCTGCCCTCCCTCTAACCAAAACACCTGTGACCCTCTGAACCTTGGGACAGTGTAGCTTGGAAGTAGGGCCCCCCCCTGTAAGAGGAAGTTAAAAGTCAAGTAAAAACAGCAAGATGAGCAAGCAAAGAAAGTTGAGAACTATCAAAAGTTTCTTTAGCAACAAGGAAAATCAAGGTGCACCCTCAGAAGAGGATAACAACCTCAGGGCCCCTAAATCCAAAGCTTCCAAGAAAAATATGAATTGGTCTCTGGCCATGGAAGTGCTCAAAAGGGACTTTGAAGAGAGAGTAGGAGAGATAGAAGGAAGACTTAGAGAGGTGGAGGAAAGAATGGAAGGAAAAATGAGAGCAATGCAGGAGAGTCATGAGAAAAAAGTCAACAGCTTGAAAAGCCAAATGGAAAAGGAGATACAAAAGCTCTCAGAAGAAATAATTGCCTAAGAATTAGGATTGAACAAATAGAAGCTAGTGACTTATGAGAAACCGAGACAAATAAATCCAAAATGAATGAATGGGTCAAAGAATAAATTACAGAAACAATAAGTGTGTGGAAAAAATGATATGTTGAACCAACATGCCAAAATTTCTGTGATGTAACTGAAGAGGTACTCAGGGTGAAAATTATGTTTCTACAAACACAAAGAAAATTAGAAAAAGAGAAGATTAATGAACTGAATATGCATTTAAAAATTACTAAAATCAGTAAATAAAGAAACCCTAAAATAAGCACAAAAGAGGGAGATGTTAAGTATAAAAGGAAAATACATGGAATTGGAACAAAAAAAACCCCCAACTCATAAAGATAATAAACTAAAAGCTTCTTTGAAAAGACTAATAAATTGTTAAACCTTACTAATCTAAATAAAAAGAGGAGAACAAAAAAAAAACAGCTTATAAATTACCCCAAAGAGCAAGGTGAAATCCACAGTAAAGTCAGAAGAAATAAAAAGCATAATCAGAACATATTATACATAGTTAAATGTTAACAAACTGAGAACATACACAAATAATAGATGGATACATTAAAAAATATAAAATACCCAAGCTATTAAAGAAGACCAAATAGAGAACTTAAATAACACACTCTCTGAAAAGGAAATTATAGTAGCTATAAACAACTATAATGGGGGGAAAAACAAATAAACAAAAATAAACTATGAATCCTAATAAATTCAGAAGAGAATTCTATCAACCTTTTAAGGTACAATTTATAACCATACTCCAAAAAATTATTCTCAAAAATACACAAAGTCCTCTAACAGTATCCTTTTTTGAGATATCTAAAATCCCTAATATCTAAATAAAGAAAGAATAAAATCCATAAGGAAAACTATAAGCCAATATTAATAATGAATACTGACTCTCAAATTTTAAACAAAACCCTGTCAGACTACAATGATTTATCCAAGAAATCATTCCTTTTGACTGGGTTGGATTTATACCATGGATACAAGGATGGTTCAACACTAGGTAAACATTTAATATAATTAATCATATTAAAGACAAAAATACAAAAAAATATATGATTATCTCAATAAAAGCAGAAAAAACCTTTGACAAAATACATTTACTTATTCTAAAGCCCCAAAGAGGGCTTTTAAAAATATCATAAAAGCATCTATGTAAAACCAAAAAGTAAACATCATATGCAATTCGGATACTCTAGAACCTTTTTAAATAAGCATGTTCACTCTCCTCACTATTATTTGATATAGTTCTGGAAATGCTATTACCAGCAATAAGACAAGAGAAAGAAATAAAAGGCATAAAGTTAGATAAAGAGGAGATAAAACTATCTCTATTTGCTGATGATGATAAATATTTTGCAAATCATCAAAGATTACTAATTGAGATTATAGCTTTAGCAAAGTTGAAAGACTACAAAATAAATCATCAAAAAACATTTCTATATAACAATTACAAAATAAAAGACAGACACTTGACGCTTACTGGCTATGTGACCTGGGCAAGTCACTTACCCCAATTGCCTCACCAAAAAATAAATAAAATAAAATAAAAAATAAAAATAAAAATAAACCATGATAGAAAGGGAAATCTCATTCCAAATAACTACAACATGCATTAAACATCTGGAAATCGAGCTATCAAAGTACACAAAAGACTTGTGTAGATACAATTACAAAGTATTCCTTAAAGAAATTTATTATTAAAATCTACTTAAGAACCACTTAATAGCTGGAGGAATAATCAGTGATTGTGGTTAGGCTGTGTTAGTATAATAGAAATGCCAGTAATACCAAAGTCAATTTGTACTTTTAATGCTATTCCAATCAAACCACCTTCACCCAACTCTGACCTATAGCTCCAAGAAACTATAGCATGTGCAGTGGCCAAACCCCAATAAAATCATCTCAGCATGGGGAGCTGGTTGGCACAGTGGATAAAACACTTGCCCTGGATTCAGGAGGATCTGAGTTTAAATCTGGCCTCAAACTCTTGACACTAACTGTGTGACCCTGGGCAAATCACTTAACCCTCATTGCCCTGCAAAATTAAAAATAAATGAATGAATGAATGAATAAATAAATAAATAATAAAATAAATCATCTCAGCAGATAGGCTAAACCAAGTCAAGGGTCAACAACAGTCCTCAAACCTGTTGGTAACTTAAGGGGATGTCTACCCCAAGAATACACTTTCCCTAGAAGAATGGGAGGATGATTACAACTTATTTCAGTGGTCATGAAGGCAGCTGCAGCAGGTATTGTTAAGTGCTTAGATCTTGGTCAGGCATAGAATATGCCAAGGTCATGCACTGCATCCTGGGCCATCACCATTTGTCTTTTTTTTTTCCTTTCCTGCCACAGGGCTTTGATTACTCAAGAAAAGAGAATGAGATGACTACTTTGTGCAACTCTGCCTCACTTAAATCCAATTAAATCCAATTCATGGACAAGTTAAGACAGCATCCATGATGTCATTGGTCCTCTTCAAAAACAAAGAATGAACAACAACCAACAGTATGCTTTTTTTCTATCTGTGATCTCCTTTTAGTACATGCTCAGTAATGAAACTCACTAGCTCATGAAATAACCTATTCCACAGACTGATGACTGACTTTACATGTAGATAGTATACAAAACAACCTCCAAGGTAAGGTTCGATGATTAGCAGGAAAGCTTCCCCTGTATAAAAATAGATTTTTAACTAGTCTTTTTGCTTTTAGTATCTTCTTCCTCTAATCTATCTTCCATACTGCTGCCAAAACAATCTCTTCAGTAATTGAATCTAATCATTCTTCTAATCAAAACCCTTTCGGTGGCCTTCACTGTTATCTACTAAATAAACTATGCTCCCTTTGCCTGACACTCCTGGACCTCCACAATCTGGTCCAGTCTCCCTTTTCAGCCTTATCTCTCATTGTGCTTTTTTGTACTCTATGCTCTAAAACTGGACTGCTGGTACACACCCTTTCCTACCTCCTTGCTTTTACTCATGTCATTCCATGTGACTGGAATGCTATCCTCAAGTCTCTACCTGTTAAAATCTTAACTCATCTTTCAGAGCCCAGATCAAATGGGAAACCAGTCTTTTCCCCTTCACCCATCCCCAAAATGGAAATGATTTTTGTAGTACTTAGCTACTCTTATGCACTGAATGCAGAATCACAGGATTCAGACCTGGAAGAAACCTTTGAGATCATCTAGTTTAACCTCTTTATTTTACAACTGAAAAAGAACCTAGAGGGTACATTAGTGACTTACCTAAAGCCATATGGGTAGTCAGTTAGCAGAGTTAGGATCCAAACTGAGATCTCCTTTTTATGTAGAGTCAAATGTATTGTTTATATTATAGCTGTTATTATGTCCTATTCACTTACTCCTGCAGCAACAACAGGGAAAATACTTTACTCACTATTTTGGTATCCTGTTTAGTCCACAGTAAGTGCTTAGTAATTTTGAAATGGAATTTAGTTGAGTTGAATTCGAAGCTCAAAATACCAGGTAACTTGCTTAGAAGTTCTCCATAACCCTACCCAATGAGGGCAGTGCCATGCATGTGTGAGTATAAGGATGGTGCCCAAGGGTTAGACCTTACATGAAAGACACACACACCTGCAGTGAAAGTCATAGTTCTTTAATTGCAGTCTCACTTACAAGGACTTTTGCTTCTTCAAACTTGTGGGTGCATAGCCACATTCCATCCAAGGCAAATACCACAGAAATACAACTTTGACTACAAAAGTGCCTTTAAAAATTGATATGTCTGTGTGTTTTTAAGCCAATCAATAAACATGAATTTCAGCTCTGCTAGAGAATCATCCTTTTTTAGGTGAGAGAGATTTCCCTAAAGAAAAATTGCTGACAACTTTGGTGAGGTGGTGGACCCCAAAAGTGGGGCTACTGAACCTGCCAGCTATATGGGTCCTTGTTCATACACCTGATAGTGTTTCCTTAAAATGGTTCTGGTTTCTACAAATTAGTTTTTGCTTTGTGAGTCTCCCTGCCCTACCCCTATTTTCCCCATCAAATTTTTGATAGAATCTAGAATTACAGACCTTGGAACCTAGAATCAGAGAATCTATAATAAAAACAGCTCATATTTACCATACTGCTTCAAAGACTGGCAAAGCACATATTTTCTCACTTGATTTGTACTGAAGGCACTGCAGAAATCATTTAAAGTCTAGTCCAGTCCTGTACATGACATAAGAATCCACTTCTCACTATACTGAGAAATAGTCGTCTAGTCTTGACTGAAGACTTCCACATGGGAAACTCACTATTTCATGATATAACCTATCCCATGGGCAGATACTGACCTTACATGCAGATAGTCTACAAATCCACTTATATGGTGGATTTGAAGGTTAGCAGAGGTTTTCCTATATAAAAATAATCTCTTCGATGGCTTTGCCAGTGTCTCCCATATTCTGTGATCTGTCCAAACTGGCCCTTTCTGTTCCTCACATATGATATGCCACCTTCCATCTGAGGGTCTTTGCCCTGATTAATTATTTTTTTTAATTTTAATTTTTTTAGTGAGGCGATTGGGGTTAAGTGACTTGCCCAGGGTCACACAGCTCATAAGTGTCAAGTGTCTGAGGCCGGATTTGAACTCAGGTACTCCTGAATCCAGGGCTGGTGCTCTATCCACTGCGCCACCTAGCTGCCCCCTGATTAATTCTTTTGGAAAGTCAAACAGCCACCTTTTGCCTCAATTCTTTTTTTTTTCCTGTTTAAATTTTATTTTCCAAAATATATGTAAAAACAAATTTGACATCAATTTTTTAAAACTTTGTTTTCCAACTTCTCTTCCTCCCTCCCTTCCCACCCCATCCCAAGAACTCAAGCAATTCAATATAAGTTATACATGAGTAGTCATGGAAAGCATCCCCACATTAGCTAGGTTGTGAGAGAAAACAGTTAAAAAACAAAACTTCAGATTAAGGAATTGTCAAAGAAAAAATATTTTTAAAAATGTGTTTCAATCTGTTTTCAGATACCATCAGTTCTTTCTCTGTAGATGGGCTGCAATTTTCATAACTCTTCAGGGTTATATTGGTTCATTGCCTTGCTGAAATAACCACATGCTTCCCAGCAGATCATCTTACATAATTGCTATTATTCTGTATACCAGTACATTTCACTCTTCCTCAGTCCATGTAGGTCTTTCCAGGCTTTTCTGATAGCGTCCTGGTCATCATGACTTTTATATGGTACTTAAACTTGACAAATAATTTTCTTCACAATAGCCCAGCAAAGAATGTACCACACATTTTGTCATTATAATCAATGATCATAAACTATTTTCCTCCATCCTATTCCCTTCCCATGATATTTACTCTATTTTCTATCTTCTTTTACCCTATTCCTCCTCAAAAGTGTTTTACTTCTGACAGCCCCCTCCCCTGCTCTGCCCTCCCTTCTTTTACCCTTCCCTCCTTATCCTCTTCCCCTCCTACTTTCCTGTAGGGTTCAATAGATTACTCCTCTCAATTGGGTGTGAATGTTATTCCCTCCTGGAGCCCACTTTGATGAGATTAAGGTCTTTGAGCTAATTCTATGTTCTAAATTTTCTTCTACCTTCCTCCTCAACCCTCCCTATGAAATCAAGCAATTCAATATGTCATACTTGTGGATTTATGCAGAACATCTTCACCTACCTGGAAAGTTTTTTGCTTTTTACTCCTCTCTCCTCCAATCTGCCCTTCCCTCCTTCCCCTCTCCCCCCGCCCCTTATCTCCCTCCCCTCAAACTTTCCCTCAGGGCAAAAATATATTACTATACCACTTGAGTATGTATGTTATACCCTTTTTGAGCTACTTCTAATGATGGTAAGGTTCACTCACTCCCCCACTCCTTCCCCCTCTTCTCTCCTCCATAAGCTTTCTTCTTGTTTCCTTCATGTGAACTACCTCTCCCCAGTTCACCTATCCCTTTTCCCCTCCCTCAGTCTATTCCTCCTACCCCTCAACCCTATTTTAAAGATGTAATCATAGGTTAGCTAGCTGGCACAGTGGACAAAGCACCAGCCCTGGACCCAGGAGGCCCCAAGCCCAAATCTGGCTCCAGACATAAGATACCCCACTCTGTTTGCCCCACAGAGAACAAAACATAAATGCTTTACAGATATCATCCCTTGATATTCAGTCCAGACCTGTGTCTTTTGCCTCAATTATTAACTAGCCTTTAAACAATGAATGGGTGTTGCCTCAGACAAACAGACCTGGGAAAGGTCTTAGTTTATACAGGCCAAGTTCTTCCATTGCATCCAGGGCCATTGCCAGACATCCTGAACTGTCTTGGACTCTAATGACCCTGAAGAGAGAATAAGGCTGATTATTTTTCTCAGCTCTGCCTCACATAAATCCAATTCACTTATAAAGCAAGAGATCACCCTCCTAATGTCATTAGTCCTCTTCAAGAATGAAGGAGGAACAATAATCTTCCATTTCTGTGCTTTAACCTCGAGACTGTTCCCTTTATCTGTGATGCCCTGACTCTTCCCCTCTGCCTCATGGAATCTTTCTCTTCCTTCAAGATGATGCTCCAATGCTACCTTTTCCATGACATTTTCTAGATAGCCCCATCTACTGCTGTACTTAACTACAATGTATTTATTTCTGTTTATTCTGTGTCTACTTTTATATGTATTCATTGTCTCCCAATTTGAATTTAACTCTGTAAGAGTAGGAGATTTATTTCAACCATTGTATTTGCATCTCCATTGGCAGTACTGTCACATTTATTGTGCCTTCCCTGACAAACTACTTTGTGCTAAAATATTATGTATTTAATAATTTAATATTTATTTTGTACCTCTATTCAAATATGTTATTGTTGTCGTTGTTCAGTCATAGCTGACTCTTCGTGACCGCATTTGGGGGGGGGGGGTTCTTGAATAAGATACTGGATTGGTTACTATTTCCTTCTCCAACTCATTCTACAGATGAAGAAACTGAGGTAAACAGGGCTAAGTGACTTGTGTAGGATCATACAGCTATTAAGGGTCAAGGCTTTATTTGAACTCAGGTCTTCCTTACTTCAAGCCCAGCATATTTATGCTGCTACATAAACACACAGATATGTATACATACATGCACACACATATATAGGTACTCGTCTTTCCCATTAAGCTCCTAGGTAACTCCTAGTGAAGTAAGGGGTGTTTCATTCTTTGTGTTTGAATCCAGCACCTAGCAGACTGCCTAGCAATGAGTAGGTATTTAATATATTCTTATTGATTGTAAGATTGATAGCATAAGCCTTAAGTTCTTAGGACCCACTCTTACTATAGCACAGAGTAGTCAATGGAAGATAAAACATATTTTGATGGTGGTAGAAAGACACAGGGTAAGGTAAAAATGAGCTAACAGTGATATAATGCTTTAAGGTTTTCAAAGGATGTCTGTCATATATACAGAGACATACATATATACATGTATATATATATATACATATATATATATATATATGTCATCATTGTCATCAGTAGGAGTCCCATTACATCACCAAAGAGTCATTCATCTAATTGCTAAGTCATGAAGATTTGTTTACAGAAGTATAGGAGTTCATAATAGCTATTCAGGATCACGTCATTCCATAAAAAATTACAGAAATGTAGGGGCAGCTAAGTGGTACAGTGGATAGAACACTGGCCCTGGAGTCAGGAAGACCTGAGTTAAAATCCGGCCTCAGACACTTGACACTTACCAGCTGTGTGACCTTGGGCAAGTCACTTAACCTCCATTTCCCTGCAAAAAAAAAATTACAAAAAGGTAATGTTTACAAAATCTAAACTTACTGATTAAAGAAAATGATGTGAGGAAATAGTAAAAATTGTGCAGCATATCACTGCAGGTTACAAAAAATAGCACCTACCCCAAAATTGAGAAAACTTTGGTTAGGTGGTCAGAATTATACATGCAAAGGTTGTTATCCCTCCTGAATTAGCAGATCACAAATCACCATATTACAAATATAAACCCTAAATCATACTTGAAAATCTAACCAAAAAACTATTGGAAGGAGAGAATTACCACAGACAAATATTGCCCACAATTTCCTGGGCATAACATTGATCTATAAAAATTTAAGAACATTTTAATAGATGGCACCATCAAATAATATTCATAATATCCAAACTATGTGGAACGAAAAACTTTCAAAATATAAAGGAGAAGAAGAAAAAAAACAAAGCCAACCTGGAGAAAAAAAAAATGAAACGTGCATCACTACCACATTCTGTGTGCTAATGGAGCTATCCTGAGGATGCTTTTATGAGCCTACAGAAGATGAGCATACAAACCAATTTGTATTGAATTAACAAAAATGGTAATTTTATCCACCTGTGCAGCAGTCTGTAGATCATTAAAGCTAAAAAGGATTATAACAGGATAGTGACTTGTCTCAGGAACATTTTTATGGGAGCTCCATCAAAAAGATTAGATAATGATCATCATCATAATAAAAGCAGCATTGGGCCCTGTGGATAATTGGCAGAAAGGTGGCCTTAGAATCAGAAAGAGCTGGGTTCAAGCTCCACTTCTCTGCACATACCAGCTGTGTGAACCTAGATAGGTCACAACTTCTGAGTGCCTCCAGAAACTTTCTGAGACTGTGTTTCAGATTAGTTGCTGATCTCTTTTGTTAGAGAGAGAGCCCTCACCTCTGATATTGCTGGACCAGATTGGACCACCCTCCTGTTCAAAAATGCTTTGTAGCTTTGTAGCACTTATGGGCATTATCATCATTGTATTTGTTCCCTTTAGCAGCTGTGTAAAATAGATATAAAAAAATTTTTAGTGGATAAAGCACTGGCCCTGGATTCAGGAAGACCTGAGTTCAAATCCAGCCTCAGACACTTGACATTTACTTTTTGTGTGACCCTGGGCAAGTCACTTAACCCTCATTGCCCTCCAAAAAAACAAAAACAAAAACAAAAAAATGTTTATTTTTGTTTTACAAACCAGGAAACTGAGGCAGAAAACTTAGTTGACTTGCCCAGTGTCAGACAGAGCCTAGAACTCAACTCCAGGCCAGATGCTCTTTTTGCTACACAGGCTTCCTCACTTCATTCCACATCATATCCCAAACTTCTTCAGAAAGCACTTGTGCTTTGGAAATACCTACAAGGTTCTGAAATCATTCAAATTGATGGGCTAGGTGACTCAAAATGTTCCAATTAATTCTTTCCCCCTTTGCTGTTGTTTTTAGCACTAATGACCTAGTTGAGGATTCCCAGTTGGGTATCATTTAATCTTTTCTTGAACATTGATTCAGTTCTTGGAAGTGACAGTCATGGAGGTGTATAAAACAGAGGGACTAGCAGTCTCCTGGGGCAGGGGGAATGTATAACTTATACTGAATTTCTTGAGTTATTAAGGGGAAGATAGGGAGGAAGGAAGAGAGTTTGGAACACAAAGTTTTAAAAATCAATGTTACAATTTGTTTTTACATGTAAAGTGGGGAAAATTCTAAATAAATTAATAAGCAAAAAATAAGTATTATAAATACATATCTAAATTTATTTAAAATATAAGTACATTAAAAATATAATATACATAAGACATAACTTATGGTCACAAATTATATTTAAGTATAATAAAATAATTGTGAAAAATAAGTTTAATTTATACATGAAGCAAAAAAAAAATCGTGCTGGAATCTAGCCATGGGGGAATAAGTTATAAGGAATTCACTAGCTAACTCAGATTTTTAAGACATATACAGAAGATAGAAACTTAGACAGATAATTAAGGAGAAATGCAACACTATAGAATGATCTTATAACAATAATGTCAGAAGAGCTAAAGCTCATAGTGAGCTGAAGTTGGTGAAGAATGCCAAGGACAAATAAAAAAGGTATTTTAAATTTTATGTTTTTGAAAAGGAGAAGACTGAAGAACCGATAAAGCTGTTTGGGGTAGATGAAAGATGGAAAGAAAGAACTCCTCAATCCTTGCTTCTATTCAAGCCTTCTAGGAGAAAGATTTAAAAACTAAGAATGGAACAAAAAACCCTAATAATTGAAATTAAAGATTAATATGAGATAGTAAAAGAGCACCTAGTTATTCTTGTTATGTTTAGCAGGCTGAGACAAACTATATCACAGAGTAGTAAAAGAATAGGCAGGTGTGATTACTGGAGAAGAGAAAACATTCCACTTTAAAAAAAAATGAGAGAGACAGGTTGAGCTCTCACTTGAGCTTAGATAGATTACTCACAGTAGAAGAGTTCATTCTCCCAGTGCATTTCAGATATATATGAATATGTATAACTTTGTTTCAAAAAATTATAAAGAATCAATTTTTGTCCTTCTGGAGCTCATCATTGGCTTGTTTAATTTTTCCCCAAATCAACCTCTTTTTATCTGACTTGATCATGTTATCTTGGTGATGCCTGAGTTCTTCCTGGTGAGAGGAGGAGGAATATGAGAAGTGGGCAAGTGATTTTTTTCTTCGAAGTGATAATGGAAACAATGCAAACAGGGAGGGTAGGTAGATAGCTAAGAAGTGAGTCAATGAACAAGGTTGAGGATGATAATACATTTGCATTTTTTCCCCTACTAGTAAGGCCCTAGCATATAAAAGACAGGGTAGTCCCTACTGGAAAGATTATGAGACAGGGAACTAGGATGATCTCATTTCTAGTCTTGGCTTAACCTCTCAATAAGCAAAACCTCAGCAAGTCAATTAGTCTCACTATATCTCAGTTTCTCCATCTGCAATATAAGAAACTTTTAATTTTCTATACCTAACAGGGTTGTTTTGAGGATACATAAGACATTAGAATCTTAGAGTTGGAAAAGGTCATTTAGTCCCGCCTCCCACTCATCACAAGATTCCTTTCTATAACATTTCTGACAGATGGTGACCCAGCCTCTGCTTGAGGTCATACGTTAAGCTGAAACCTAACTCCTTGTGACTTCCTCACAGCAATTGGGAAGATGGTTTTAGAAGAAAGGCATTTTGTGGAGTCATAGAATTTTGGGGTTAGAAGAGAATCTCAGCAGCCACCTAATACAATCCCAACCTGGAGCAGGATAATGGAATCCATGGGAACTGTAGAGATTGCCAAGTGAGATAGTATAGAGGGAGAAGAGAAGATGACCCAAAACAGAACCCCATGGGACAACTGCCATTAGTGGACATAACCTGAAGATCTTAGATCAAAGGGGAAGAGTATAGTACTTGATTCTACTCTGACACCTCAGTTACTATTATGTATAATTTCCTAGATTTTCTGTTTCCTATTTGCTTGGATAAATTGATTTACTTGTTATTCACTACTTGTGATACATTTTCTATGTAGGATTGAGTCAAGCCTCTGAATGTAAGCAGGGATGTGCTGGTAAATTTTAACAACTAGCTCTTGGGGTGGGGGGATTGTACCCTCAATGCACTTTTAAGTTTCACCTGAATTATTGACATTTTCTCCATCACTTTCTTGAGTCTAGACAGCCAACAAAACAATGTGTGAACATTTACACCTTGAAAATCAGCAAATGCTACAAATTTTGTTGACTCTAGACTTAAGAAAGTTACAATAATGCAGGTTAAACTAAAAAATGTATTGAGGGCATAATTTTCCTCCCAAAGAGCTAGTTGCTAAACATTTGTGTGTATGTGTGCATGTAATAGAGAGGATATATGTAATTACAGGGATGCATATACACCTATCTGTATATGTATGTATATATATAATAGGGGGATAGATGTAATTATGGAGGTATGTATGTATGTAATAGAGAGGATATATGAAATTATGGGGATATATATGTGTATGTAATAGGGGGATATATGTAATTATGGGGTTATATACACATATAGATATGTATGTATGTATGTATGTATAATGCGAGAATCTATATAATTACATGGATATATATGTGTGTGTATGTATGTGTGTATAATAGAGGGGATATATGCATATATATGTATATATGTAATGGGAAAATATGTAATTATGGGCTATATATATATGTATATGTGGATATATAATAGGTATATGTATAATTATGAGGATACATGTATGTGTATATACGTAATAGGGGGAGATATACAATTATGGGTACGTGTATAATATGTTACCCCCTCACAGAGGAGAATAGTAGCTGGCCTCTTGGGGTTCCCTTTCCTGATCACCTCCAAGCAGGAATAAAAGTACCCCTTATAGAGGGGTGGGCAAGATTCCAGAGCTATCTTTCATGTCTCTCCATGAGCTGAATTTAGACAACCTATGTGCATATTATATGACTGATGTGGCCAATAAGCATCTTACAGGAGGATGGTTTTCAAAAATTAGAGCTACTTAACTTGGGCAAGAGAATATTTGAGAGGTATGACAAGGTAGCTGTTTTTAAATATTTGAAGGTCAGATGTTAAAATGTGATTAGACGTATTTTGCTTGGTCCCAGAGGGCAGAACTAGTAATGGGTGGGAATTGCAGAGCAGAGGGAAAAGATGAATTTTATGAGAATTAAAGTCCTAGTAGAACCCAAATCCTCAAACATAGGTTTTAAAAGGGGACTGGATAAAGCAATGATCCATAAAACCAAAGTAAATCATCAGTAAGCTTCTCCATCTAGTCTAAGACTATACAAAATACCTGCTAAAAGCCTACAGGGTTTCTCAGAGATGCACTAATGCAAAGCTTGGTAAACTGTTGGTCACAACCTCATTTGGGGTTACATAACTGAATGTGGAGGTCCTGAAAAATTCAATAGTAAATTTTTGATTTGTATACCTATTTTATATACCTATATATCTAGGGTTACATAAAATTTCTCAGGTGAAAAGGGGTTGCAAGTGGAAAAATTTAAGAAGCCCTGAACTAGTGATGCCTGGAGTTAGTTTGGTCTCCAGTAAAATGGATCATGACCTGTTAAGAGTCACAGCAGGAAATAGAGCTATCCCCAGGAGGTCACTGAGCAGGGAGATGTGACTGGACAGGGCAGGTACACCTCATGGGCTTCCAAGAGACCTCAAGTCAATGATCCTGCTTGCTATAGGAGGTGGGAAGTTCTCAGTATGGTACTTGCTGGAGAGTATACTACATACTGACCAAATTGACAATGCCAAGGACCCCCTTGGAGACCTAGATGAACATAGCACCCCACATACAGTCAAGACTGATCGGGCACCAATAAAATTATTATTTTTAAAATTATTTTTATAGAAAAGTAAACAGGTACTGAATGAATACTTAAGCTATTCTCCTTTGAGAACCTATAGTAATCTATAAGAAAATAGACTGCTTTATCTTGTTTGACTGTTTTGAGACCTTTATTTTCTTCTTTGTTCTCAATGTCATTTTGGCTCCTTCAATAAGATTGTCAGCTAGATGATACCTGATTAAGGAAATGAAAAGGGTACATATATTTCCATTTTAGACAATATAAGCCTAACAAGCCTTTCACTTATTGCTACAGTCACATACTCTGATATTACTTAAAATGTAATGTCCTCTGGGTGGTTGTCAGGGGAAGAAGTTGTATAATTTTTCAAAGCAGATAAATTCTTAGATAGAAAAAAAACCTTATCTAATGAAAGTGCATGGTTGGTTAGTGTCAGCCTGTCCTGTCTCCTATGTAAATATTGTCCTATTTGTGCCTTTTCCCAACTAAGTGTAACCTCAAATAACCAAAGCCTAACAAACAGAGTTTATTTTTGAACATTCCAAATTCAACTTTTATGAGAGCCTGTAGATATTTTGGCAGGAGATCTAGCTGAATTAGATCATCCTAAGAGCATTTGTATAATAAACCAAAAGGGGGACAACAAACAGATGAGAAATGGAACACATCTGCCAGCATTAATGACCTATTTCCTTCTTCATTGATAGTGGAAGAACCACAGTGAGATTTTGCCACCTCAATGCTCAATGTGTATTGTTAGGAAGTAGAAATGTATTTAGGAAATACATTTCAATCAATCAATCAATAAACATGTATTAAGCACTTACTTAATGTGCCAGACACTGTGTTGAGAGCTGGAAATTTGGGAGGAATAGCTGGCTCTGCCCCAAAACACAGAAGAAGAAATCAAGGCTCCAGAAAATATAAATTAACAATCACTCAGATCAGTTTTCAAGATATTTGAGAAGGGAAAATTCCAAAAGAATGGAGAAGTTCAGACAATATTTTTTCCCAAAAGAGGAGCAACCAAAAAAGACATCAGTAATTTTTTTTTACCCATTTGTCAATTTTCTCATTTCTCCAAAATATTTTTCAAGAATGGCCTATGGATAGATTGAGTTTACCCTAGATAAAAACACAAGAAGAATACAGAGAAGTTTTTGTAGGTGATTTTCTTCAGCAGATCACATTCCACATTCCACCATAGACTAGGAAGTATAGAGGAAATAAGATACCTCTTCATTTGTTGCTTATTGCTACCTTCTTAAATAGTATTTGAACTCAGAAAAAAATGTTGGCCTAAAAACTTCCTTGACAATAATATTTATTTATTCCATTTATATTAATGTATATATATACATATAAATTTAACTCACAAATCAAAAGTGTTTATTAACAATTTACTATGTGCCAAACACTATGCTGAGCACTAGGGATACAAATACAAAACCAAAACAGTCCCTGCCATCAGGGAACTTACATATGAGGAGGGGGAGACCACACAAATAAGGGAATGGTAGCCAGAGAAGGATGCTTGGGTTTTGGATGGTGATGAAGCCCTGGGAGAGTCCACTTACCAGCTCTTTCAATGAGGCATGGTGGTATTGGTTTTATTACAGTTTCTAGAGCAAAAGATAATATAGTTATCCCTTCCATATCACAAGGGTTAGGGGTGTAGTGCTCCCACAATCTGGAAAATCCACGTACACCATACCAAAGAGGAAGTCTGAAATATTATGGAATTAAAAGATAAAGTATGTTGATATTATATAATATTATATGTATGTTATGCATTTCTGAATTTCTAAGCTTTTTATTTGTCATCTGCTGACTTCCACATATTGTCTGTGGCTTCCATAAAACTCCTTCCAAATCCCCATTTAATTTCTTAGGCTGACCTACGATATATTGAAACCGTGATAGGGAAAGTTATGATGTGGAAGGGGCAAATGTAAATAGAGGAAGTGAGGTTCATATGGTGGCAGCATGGATGCCAAGATATCCTGGTGGATGATCCAATGGGATATGAAACATGATGTGAGGCCCAGAGATGTCAGTGTTTGCTAGTTGACTCATTAATCAGTACAACACACCTCTAGTGCTGTAGTTGCCCCAAGACATGTTTTCAGGATGTCTGGTGATCTTGAGGGAACAACAAGAGAGGGGATGACAAAATAATGGCTATGGTGGATACATGAATAAGATGTGAAAGATAGACCAGGGTCATTTGTCTATTTAATTTATTTTTTAAAAATTGCTTTGCATGCAACATTTCATTTGAACTTGAAACCAGTTCTGTGAATTAGGTGCTATCATTATTATTATTATCATTATTTTCAATTTACAAATAAGGAAACAAACTCAAAGAAGTTTAGTGACTTGACTAGGGTCACACATCTAATAAGTGTCACAGGCAGGATTTGAATCAATATGTTCCTGGGATGGGGAAGAGACTGAAATTATCAAAGCTCTCATGAGGAAAAAATATCAAAAACCCTGAGCATCAGCAAATAAATTAATAGGGAAAACAGTAAGAGCAGAAGTAAACATGGCCTCCAGATCAAGTAAACAAGTTCAGGCCTCTATTAATAAATACTGCAAAGTGAAGGAAAGTAACTCAGCACTTAATGAGATGGAAGACACTGTGGAATTTAAGGAGAATATGGACATGGAACTAAAACATACTGTTCCTGAGTGCTTCAAAAAAGAAATGAGATTTCTGAGCTCAAAATTTATAGTCTTTCCAGCAGAAATATTTTGCAGAATGAAAAAACTAAAATCTGTGATGGCAAATATCACCCCCAAAAAACCAAACCCAAAACAACAACACAACAAAAGCAAAGACAACTGTTTGGGAATGAGTACAATCTGGAAGAAGAAAAGCAAAATGGTATAAACATTAAAAGAAAAGAATTCTCTATTTAAGCAAAACATATTGATCTTAAAGACAAGGTGAGTAGAATACTTCAAGTCATAAAGCCTGAACAACATAATGCAAGAAATAATACTGGAAAACTGTCCAGAATTTCTGAACGTAGAAAAGGAAATACTAATTGAAAGAATGCATAGAGTGCCTCCAGAAAACAAAATAAAAACAAGACTGCAAATTTAAAGAAACATAGTGGTTCTATTTAAGAATTTAATTCAGAAACAAAAATTCTGCAAGGGACCAAGAAAAACTTTCCAAATTCAAAGAAAAAGGAATTCAAATGACCCAATGCTCTTCTGCACCCACCAGAAAATGCAATAAGAGATAGAATGTGTTCCAAAGAGCAATAGGGCTAAGGATTCAGCCCAGGATGACCTACTCTGCAAATCTGAGCTTAAAAACAAATAAAATATATGGTCCATAATAAAGAGGTGTTAGGAACTTTTTTCAAAAGAAAACCAAACCTGAAGAGATTATTTTCATCTTGAATACCCCAGAAATGCAGATGGGGTGAATGAATTCAGTAGCTAAGGATAAGATCAGCAGAAATGACAGCAGATACCAGTAATAGATTTATTTCTATATATCCACAAGACAAGAATCAAGGCTGAAATCAGGTGGAGGTAACAGTGGAGAGGTAGGCTTGGAGCATTATAGACATAACCTTATGACACCCTGACTATTGGTGGATTAATGTTGTTTTTGGGGGGAGACCACATCATAAAATAAGAGGTACCTACAAGGGAGGAGGGAAGAAGGAACATAGAGGAGAGAGTGATGTACCTGGATCAATGAGGGCTAGAAATGAGGAGAAAGTGAACTCTGTAATCTTTCAGGAAGAGCTCAGCCTGCAGAGAAATGGGTGAAGAAGAGTGCAAGATAGCTCAAAAAGGGGGAAAATAAAGAGACTTTGTTTTTATGGTGGGAAGTGGTTCCACTGTTGAATGCTTCTATGGGTGAAGAGGGATGTTCTGTGAATGGATATGGAGATCATGTCAACTACAGCTTTTGGTGCTTTAAAGACCACTTTCCTGTCTTGGGGTGTAGAGTGGGCAATGGGGAGCTAGAACACCTGGGGGGCTACTAGCACCTGAAGAACTGGGAAGGCATGGACCAAGCAAGAAGACTTTTAGGCAAATGCAGAAGGAAGGTAACTAGAAGGAGGGTATAGGTAAAGATGAAATGCTTAATCAAAGATTTGGGAGGGATCATGCAGCTCTGCCTTGGAGCACTGTTCTCTCTGGTACCTGCAGGAATTGTTATTTTTCTAGGAGGGAGGCACAATGGAAAAGGAGAATCCAGGGTCAAGCTCTACTTAAGTCACAGAAACTGTTTAGAAAGGAGAGCCCCAAAAGGATACCTTGAAAGTTCTGATTCCTGAAGAATATACAGAATAGAGACAAGATAACTATAACGTTAATGATCCAGAGAGGGAGCGTCTAGAGTAGACAGAGAGGATGGATAATGAAGAGAGCAAATGAAAGAAATCCTCTCTGGAAAGAGTGCAAAAATTTAAAGTATAAAGTTAATTAGTAGGATAAGTTGAAAGGGAGGAGAGAGATAGGGAACTTTTTGACAAAGAGAAAAATAAAGAGGAGTAGATTTAAATAATCAGATCAAAGCAGGAGAGAAAAAGAAAATATGCAAAACTCCAGAGAGAAAGAGGCAGCAAATTGGAAAGGAGGGTTTGAGGATGAGAGCTAGTGGGAATACGGACATTTTTTAAAAGATTAGGCTAAAGTAACTGAAGAAACATACTACTGTGCTTGCAGCAGAAGGGGGGGATCATAATTTAAAAAAAAACAATGTTAGAGACAAATAGAAGAAAATATAAACTCAACTGTTATAGCTTTAATGTGAGTGGATTAAACAATTCAATAAAATGAAAAAGAGTGACAGATTGCATAAGGAAAAACACATATATTGCTTATAAAAAGACATACAAAAATAAAACTGAGGGCATGGGGGAAAATACTGTTCATTGAAGTATATACATAAAAGTAAGAGTTTCAATCATGCCATCTGATGAAGCAAGGAAAAACATCCAAAAATAAAAATGAATAAACCAGAAAATTACACTATGCTGAAAGGAATCACAGACAATAAATCAATATAAATAATAAACATATTTTCTCCAAATTCAAAAAGGAAACCTTAACTGAGCTAAAAGAATGAATAGACAGTAATACAATAGTGACAGGAGACTTGAATATCCCTCTATCAGTTTTGGATAAATCTAACAGAAGGATTTTTAAAGGAAAATATGGAACTGAACAAAGTGCTAGAGAATTTAGAGCTAAAAGCTTTATGGTGTCTTCTAAATGAAACAGAAGAAGAATATGCATATTTATTAGCCCCATTTGGAACTTTAAAAAAATGATCATGTATTAGGGCACAGAGATATTATAAACCAATATAAAAAGGCAGAAATAATCTATACATTCTTTCTCAAGCATATTACAATAAAAATAGTTATTGGTTCTGGGACCATGAAAGAAAGATGTAGACCCAACTGGAGACTAAACAATGAACTCCTAAATAAAGAATGGGTCGGGGGGGGGGTGAGTCAAGATGGCAGAGGAAAAACATTAAATGCACAGAGTTCCTGACACAATTACCCCCCAAATAGCAAAAAAACAGAAATACAGGCTGAGATTATTTTTCCAGCCAAAGACAGATTAGAGGGGGCTGTGCTGGGCTGCAAGTAGAGTTCAACCCTGCAATTGTGATGACAAGACCCCAGGCATGCTGCACCAGAGGAACTTACCCCCAAGCCTTTGAATCAGATGCATCACTGGTGTCTTCTGGAACTAAGCTTACAGTCAGGTGAGAGGGATGAACAGCTGGTTGGGAGTCAGGAGGGGGGAAATACAGGGGTGTCTGTAGGACCTGAGGAGGAATTCAGCTATCCCACTCCAACAGGGAACCAGGAAGAAATCCTGAGTGGTGGGAGGCTCAGGTAGGGGAGGGATTCAGGCTTGTCAGAGTTAAGAACCACCACAGCACACAAAGTTCTGCTGGCTGGTTAATTAGCAAGTTGGCTTGAGGTTATCTTCAGACCAGAGAACAGGCCAGGTGAGAGAAAAATCTGCCCTCCCTCTAACCAAAACACCTGTGACCCTCTGAACCTTGGGACAGTGTAGCTTGGAAGTAGGGCCCCCCTGTAAGAGGAAGTTAAAAGTCAAGTAAAAAACAGCAAGATGAGCAAGCAAAGAAAGTTGAGAACTATCAAAAGTTTCTTTAGCAACAAGGAAAATCAAGGTGCACCCTCAGAAGAGGATAACAACCTCAGGGCCCCTATATCCAAAGCTTCCAAGAAAAATATGAATTGGTCTCTGGCCATGGAAGTGCTCAAAAGGGACTTTGAAGAGAGAGTAGGAGAGATAGAAGGAAGACTTAGAGAGGTGGAGGAAAGAATGGAAGGAAAAATGAGAGCAATGCAGGAGAGTCATGAGAAAAAAGTCAACAGCTTGAAAAGCCAAATGGAAAAGGAGATACAAAAGCTCTCAGAAGAAAATAATTGCCTAAGAATTAGGATTGAACAAATAGAAGCTAGTGACTTTATGAGAAACCGAGACAAAATAAATCCAAATGAATGAATGGGTCAAAGAATAAATTACAGAAACAATAAGTGTGTGGAAAAAAATGATAATGTTGAACCAACATGCCAAAATTTCTGTGATGTAACTGAAGAGGTACTCAGGGTGAAAATTATGTTTCTACAAACACAAAGAAAATTAGAAAAAGAGAAGATTAATGAACTGAATATGCATTTAAAAATTATAAAATCAGTAAATAAAGAAACCTAAAATAAGCACAAAAGAGGAGATGTTAAGTATAAAAGGAAAATACATGAATTGGAAACAAAAAAAACCCCAACTCATAAAGATAATAAAACTAAAAGCTTCTTTGAAAAGACTAATAAAATTGTTAAACCTTTAACTAATCTAAATAAAAAGAGGAGAACAAAAAAAAAAACAGCTTATAAATTACCAAATGAGCAAGGTGAAATCACAGTAAAGTCAGAAGAAATAAAAAGCATAATCAGAACATATTATACATAGTTAAATGTTAACAAAACTGAGAACATACACAAATAATAGATGGATACATTAAAAAATATAAAATACCCAAGCTATTAAAGAAGACCAAATAGAGAACTTAAATAACACACTCTCTGAAAAGGAAATTATAGTAGCTATAAACAACTATAATGGGGGGAAAAACAAATAACAAAAATAAACTATGAATCCTAATAAATTCAGAAGAGAATTCTATCAACCTTTTAAGGTACAATTTATAACCATACTCCAAAAATTATTCTCAAAAATACACAAAGTCCTCTAACAGTATCCTTTTTTGAGATATCTAAAATCCTAATATCTAAATAAAGAAAGAATAAAATCCATAAGGAAAACTATAAGCCAATATTAATAATGAATACTGACTCTCAAATTTTAAACAAAACCCTGTCAGACTACAATGATTTATCCAAGAAATCATTCCTTTTGACTGGGTTGGATTTATACCATGGATACAAGGATGGTTCAACACTAGGTAAACATTTAATATAATTAATCATATTAAAGACAAAAATACAAAAAATATATGATTATCTCAATAAAAGCAGAAAAAACCTTTGACAAAATACATTTACTTATTCTAAAGCCCCAAAGAGGGCTTTTAAAAATATCATAAAAGCATCTATGTAAAACCAAAAAGTAAACATCATATGCAATTCGGATACTCTAGAACCTTTTTAAATAAGCATGTTCACTCTCCTCACTATTATTTGATATAGTTCTGGAAATGCTATTACCAGCAATAAGACAAGAGAAAGAAATAAAAGGCATAAAGTTAGATAAAGAGGAGATAAAACTATCTCTATTTGCTGATGATGATAAAATATTTTGCAAATCATCAAAGATACTAATTGAGATTATAGCTTTAGCAAAGTTGAAGACTACAAAATAAATCATCAAAAAACATTTCTATATAACAATTACAAAATAAAAAGACAGACACTTGACGCTTACTGGCTATGTGACCCTGGGCAAGTCACTTAACCCCAATTGCCTCACCAAAAAATAAATAAAATAAAATAAAAAAATAAAAATAAAAATAAACCATGATAGAAAGGGAAATCTCATTCCAAATAACTACAACATGCATTAAACATCTGGAAATCGAGCTATCAAAGTACACAAAAGACTTGTGTAGATACAATTACAAAGTATTCCTTAAAGAAATTTATTATTAAAATCTACTTAAGAACCACTTAAATAGCTGGAGGAATAATCAGTGATTGTGGTTAGGCTGTGTTAGTATAATAGAAATGCCAGTAATACCAAAGTCAATTTGTACTTTTAATGCTATTCCAATCAAACCACCTTCACCCAACTCTGACCTATAGCTCCAAGAAACTATAGCATGTGCAGTGGCCAAACCCCAATAAAATCATCTCAGCATGGGGGAGCTGGTTGGCACAGTGGATAAAACACTTGCCCTGGATTCAGGAGGATCTGAGTTTAAATCTGGCCTCAAACTCTTGACACTAACTGTGTGACCCTGGGCAAATCACTTAACCCTCATTGCCCTGCAAAATTAAAAATAAATGAATGAATGAATGAATAAATAAATAAATAATAAAATAAAATCATCTCAGCAGATAGGCTAAACCAAGTCAAGGGTCAACAACAGTCCTCAAACCTGTTGGTAACTTAAGGGGATGTCTACCCCAAGAATACACTTTCCCTAGAAGAATGGGAGGATGATTACAACTTATTTCAGTGGTCATGAAGGCAGCTGCAGCAGGTATTGTTAAGTGCTTAGATCTTGGTCAGGCATAGAATATGCCAAGGTCATGCACTGCATCCTGGGCCATCACCATTTGTCTTTTTTTTTTCCTTTCCTGCCACAGGGCTTTGATTACTCAAGAAAAGAGAATGAGACTGACTACTTTGTGCAACTCTGCCTCACTTAAATCCAATTAAATCCAATTCATGGACAAGTTAAGACAGCATCCATGATGTCATTGGTCCTCTTCAAAAACAAAGAATGAACAACAACCAACAGTATGCTTTTTTTCTATCTGTGATCTCCTTTTAGTACATGCTCAGTAATGAAACTCACTAGCTCATGAAATAACCTATTCCACAGACTGATGACTGACTTTACATGTAGATAGTATACAAAACAACCTCCAAGGTAAGGTTCGATGATTAGCAGGAAAGCTTCCCCTGTATAAAAATAGATTTTTAACTAGTCTTTTTGCTTTTAGTATCTTCTTCCTCTAATCTATCTTCCATACTGCTGCCAAAACAATCTCTTCAGTAATTGAATCTAATCATTCTTCTAATCAAAACCCTTTCGGTGGCTTCACTGTTATCTACTAAATAAACTATGCTCCCTTTGCCTGACACTCCTGGACCTCCACAATCTGGTCCAGTCTCCCTTTTCAGCCTTATCTCTCATTGTGCTTTTTTGTACTCTATGCTCTAAAACTGGACTGCTGGTACACACCCTTTCCTACCTCCTTGCTTTTACTCATGTCATTCCATGTGACTGGAATGCTATCCTTCAAGTCTCTACCTGTTAAAATCTTAACTCATCTTTCAGAGCCCAGATCAAATGGGAAACCAGTCTTTTCCCCTTCACCCATCCCCAAAATGGAAATGATTTTTGTAGTACTTAGCTACTCTTATGCACTGAATGCAGAATCACAGGATTCAGACCTGGAAGAAACCTTTGAGATCATCTAGTTTAACCTCTTTATTTTACAACTGAAAAAAGAACCTAGAGGGTACATTAGTGACTTACCTAAAGCCATATGGGTAGTCAGTTAGCAGAGTTAGGATCCAAACTGAGATCTCCTTTTTATGTAGAGTCAAATGTATTGTTTATATTATAGCTGTTATTATGTCCTATTCACTTACTCCTGCAGCAACAACAGGGAAAATACTTTACTCACTATTTTGGTATCCTGTTTAGTCCACAGTAAGTGCTTAGTAATTTTTGAAATGGAATTTAGTTGAGTTGAATTCGAAGCTCAAAATACCAGGTAACTTGCTAGAAGTTCTCCATAACCCTACCCAATGAGGCAGTGCCATGCATGTGTGAGTATAAGGATGGTGCCCAAGGGTTAGACCTTACATGAAAGACACACACACCTGCAGTGAAAGTCATAGTTCTTTAATTGCAGTCTCACTTACAAGGACTTTTGCTTCTTCAAACTTGTGGGTGCATAGCCACATTCCATCCAAAGGCAAATACCACAGAAATACAACTTTGACTACAAAAGTGCCTTTAAAAATTGATATGTCTGTGTGTTTTTAAGCCAATCAATAAAACATGAATTTCAGCTCTGCTAGAGAATCATCCTTTTTTAGGTGAGAGAGATTTCCCTAAAGAAAAATTGCTGACAACTTTGGTGAGGTGGTGGACCCCAAAAGTGGGGCTACTGAACCTGCCAGCTATATTGGGTCCTTGTTATACTACCTGATAGTGTTTCCTTAAAATGGTTCTGGTTTCTACAAATTAGTTTTTGCTTTGTGAGTCTCCCTGCCCTACCCCTATTTTCCCCATCAAATTTTTGATAGAATCTAGAATTACAGAACCTTGGAACCTAGAATCAGAGAATCTATAATAAAAACAGCTCATATTTACATACTGCTTCAAAGACTGGCAAAGCACATATTTTCTCACTTGATTTGTACTGAAGGCACTGCAGAAATCATTTAAAGTCTAGTCCAGTCCTGTACATGACATAAGAATCCACTTCTCACTATACTGAGAAATAGTCGTCTAGTCTTGACTGAAGACTTCCACATGGGAAACTCACTATTTCATGATATAACCTATCCCATGGGCAGATTACTGACCTTACATGCAGATAGTATACAAATCCACTTATATGGTGGGATTTGAAGGTTAGCAGAGGTTTTCCTATATAAAAATAATCTCTTCGATGGCTTTGCCAGTGTCTCCCATATTCTGTGATCTGTCCAAACTGGCCTTTCTGTTCCTCACATATGATATGCCACCTTCCATCTGAGGGTCTTTGCCCTGATTAATTATTTTTTTTAATTTTAATTTTTTTTAGTGAGGCGATTGGGGTTAAGTGACTTGCCCAGGGTCACACAGCTCATAAGTGTCAAGTGTCTGAGGCCGGATTTGAACTCAGGTACTCCTGAATCCAGGGCTGGTGCTCTATCCACTGCGCCACCTAGCTGCCCCCTGATTAATTCTTTTGGAAAGTCAAACAGCCACCTTTTGCCTCAATTCTTTTTTTTTCCTGTTTAAATTTTATTTTCCAAAATATATGTAAAAACAAATTTTGACATCAATTTTTTAAAACTTTGTTTTCCAACTTCTCTTCCTCCCTCCCTTCCCACCCCCATCCCCAAGAACTCAAGCAATTCAATATAAGTTATACATGAGTAGTCATGGAAAGCATCCCCACATTAGCTAGGTTGTGAGAGAAAACAGTTAAAAAACAAAACTTCAGATTAAGGAATTGTCAAAGAAAAAATATTTTTAAAAATGTGTTTCAATCTGTTTTCAGATACCATCAGTTCTTTCTCTGTAGATGGGCTGCAATTTTCATAACTCCTTCAGGGTTATATTGGTTCATTGCCTTGCTGAAAATAACCACATGCTTCCCAGCAGATCATCTTACATAATTGCTATTATTCTGTATACAGTACATTTCACTCTTCCTCAGTCCATGTAGGTCTTTCCAGGCTTTTCTGATAGCGTCCTGGTCATCATGACTTTTATATGGTACTTAAACTTGACAAATAATTTTCTTCACAATAGCCCAGCAAAGAATGTACCACACATTTTGTCATTATAATCAATGATCATAACTATTTTCCTCCATCCTATTCCCTTCCCATGATATTTACTCTATTTTCTATCTTCTTTTACCCTATTCCTCCTCAAAAGTGTTTTACTTCTGACAGCCCCCTCCCCTGCTCTGCCCTCCCTTCTTTTACCCTTCCCTCCTTATCCTCTTCCCCTCCTACTTTCCTGTAGGGTTCAATAGATTACTCCTCTCAATTGGGTGTGAATGTTATTCCCTCCTGGAGCCCACTTTGATGAGATTAAGGTCTTTGAGCTAATTCTATGTTCTAAATTTTTCTTCCTACCTTCCTCCTCAACCCTCCCTATGAAATCAAGCAATTCAATATGTCATACTTGTGGATTTATGCAGAACATCTTCACCTACCTGGAAAGTTTTTTGCTTTTTACTCCTCTCTCCTCCAATCTGCCCTTCCCTCCTTCCCCTCTCCCCCCGCCCCTTATCTCCCTCCCCTCAAACTTTCCCTCAGGGCAAAAATATATTACTATACCACTTGAGTATGTATGTTATACCCTTTTTGAGCTACTTCTAATGATGGTAAGGTTCACTCACTCCCCCACTCCTTCCCCCTCTTCTCTCCTCCATAAGCTTTCTTCTTGTTTCCTTCATGTGAACTACCTCTCCCCAGTTCACCTATCCCTTTTCCCCTCCCTCAGTCTATTCCTCCTACCCCTCAACCCTATTTTAAAGATGTAATCATAGGTTAGCTAGCTGGCACAGTGGACAAAGCACCAGCCCTGGACCCAGGAGGCCCCAAGCCCAAATCTGGCTCCAGACATAAGATACCCCACTCTGTTTGCCCCACAGAGAACAAAACATAAATGCTTTACAGATATCATCCCTTGATATTCAGTCCAGACCTGTGTCTTTTGCCTCAATTATTAACTAGCCTTTAAACAATGAATGGGTGTTGCCTCAGACAAACAGACCTGGGAAAGGTCTTAGTTTATACAGGCCAAGTTCTTCCATTGCATCCAGGGCCATTGCCAGACATCCTGAACTGTCTTGGACTCTAATGACCCTGGAAGAGAGAATAAGGCTGATTATTTTTCTCAGCTCTGCCTCACATAAATCCAATTCACTTATAAAGCAAGAGATCACCCTCCTAATGTCATTAGTCCTCTTCAAGAATGAAGGAGGAACAATAATCTTCCATTTCTGTGCTTTAACCTCGAGACTGTTCCCTTTATCTGTGATGCCCTGACTCTTCCCCTCTGCCTCATGGAATCTTTCTCTTCCTTCAAGATGATGCTCCAATGCTACCTTTTCCATGACATTTTCTAGATAGCCCCATCTACTGCTGTACTTAACTACAATGTATTTATTTCTGTTTATTCTGTGTCTACTTTTATATGTATTCATTGTCTCCCAATTTGAATTTAACTCTGTAAGAGTAGGAGATTTATTTCAACCATTGTATTTGCATCTCCATTGGCAGTACTGTCACATTTATTGTGCCTTCCCTGACAAACTACTTTGTGCTAAAATATTATGTATTTAATAATTTAATATTTATTTTGTACCTCTATTCAAATATGTTATTGTTGTCGTTGTTCAGTCATAGCTGACTCTTCGTGACCGCATTTGGGGGGGGGGGTTCTTGAATAAGATACTGGATTGGTTACTATTTCCTTCTCCAACTCATTCTACAGATGAAGAAACTGAGGTAAACAGGGCTAAGTGACTTGTGTAGGATCATACAGCTATTAAGGGTCAAGGCTTTATTTGAACTCAGGTCTTCCTTACTTCAAGCCCAGCATATTTATGCTGCTACATAAACACACAGATATGTATACATACATGCACACACATATATAGGTACTCGTCTTTCCCATTAAGCTCCTAGGTAACTCCTAGTGAAGTAAGGGGTGTTTCATTCTTTGTGTTTGAATCCCAGCACCTAGCAGACTGCCTAGCAATGAGTAGGTATTTAATATATTCTTATTGATTGTAAGATTGATAGCATAAGCCTTAAGTTCTTAGGACCCACTCTTACTATAGCACAGAGTAGTCAATGGAAGATAAAACATATTTTGATGGTGGTAGAAAGACACAGGGTAAGGTAAAAATGAGCTAACAGTGATATAATGCTTTAAGGTTTTCAAAGGATGTCTGTCATATATACAGAGACATACATATATACATGTATATATATATATACATATATATATATATATATGTCATCATTGTCATCAGTAGGAGTCCCATTACATCACCAAAGAGTCATTCATCTAATTGCTAAGTCATGAAGATTTGTTTACAGAAGTATAGGAGTTCATAATAGCTATTCAGGATCACGTCATTCCATAAAAAATTACAGAAATGTAGGGGCAGCTAAGTGGTACAGTGGATAGAACACTGGCCCTGGAGTCAGGAAGACCTGAGTTAAAATCCGGCCTCAGACACTTGACACTTACCAGCTGTGTGACCTTGGGCAAGTCACTTAACCTCCATTTCCCTGCAAAAAAAAAATTACAAAAAGGTAATGTTTACAAAATCTAAACTTACTGATTAAAGAAAATGATGTGAGGAAATAGTAAAAATTGTGCAGCATATCACTGCAGGTTACAAAAAATAGCACCTACCCCAAAATTGAGAAAACTTTGGTTAGGTGGTCAGAATTATACATGCAAAGGTTGTTATCCCTCCTGAATTAGCAGATCACAAATCACCATATTACAAATATAAACCCTAAATCATACTTGAAAATCTAACCAAAAAACTATTGGAAGGAGAGAATTACCACAGACAAATATTGCCCACAATTTCCTGGGCATAACATTGATCTATAAAAATTTAAGAACATTTTAATAGATGGCACCATCAAATAATATTCATAATATCCAAACTATGTGGAACGAAAAACTTTCAAAATATAAAGGAGAAGAAGAAAAAAAACAAAGCCAACCTGGAGAAAAAAAAATGAAACGTGCATCACTACCACATTCTGTGTGCTAATGGAGCTATCCTGAGGATGCTTTTATGAGCCTACAGAAGATGAGCATACAAACCAATTTGTATTGAATTAACAAAAATGGTAATTTTATCCACCTGTGCAGCAGTCTGTAGATCATTAAAGCTAAAAAGGATTATAACAGGATAGTGACTTGTCTCAGGAACATTTTTATGGGAGCTCCATCAAAAAGATTAGATAATGATCATCATCATAATAAAAGCAGCATTGGGCCCTGTGGGATAATTGGCAGAAAGGTGGCCTTAGAATCAGAAAGAGCTGGGTTCAAGCTCCACTTCTCTGCACATACCAGCTGTGTGAACCTAGATAGGTCACAACTTCTGAGTGCCTCCAGAAACTTTCTGAGACTGTGTTTCAGATTAGTTGCTGATCTCTTTTGTTAGAGAGAGAGCCCTCACCTCTGATATTGCTGGACCAGATTGGACCACCCTCCTGTTCAAAAATGCTTTGTAGCTTTGTAGCACTTATGGGCATTATCATCATTGTATTTGTTCCCTTTAGCAGCTGTGTAAAATAGATATAAAAAAATTTTAGTGGATAAAGCACTGGCCCTGGATTCAGGAAGACCTGAGTTCAAATCCAGCCTCAGACACTTGACATTTACTTTTTGTGTGACCCTGGGCAAGTCACTTAACCCTCATTGCCCTCCAAAAAAACAAAAACAAAAACAAAAAAATGTTTATTTTTGTTTTACAAACCAGGAAACTGAGGCAGAAAACTTAGTTGACTTGCCCAGTGTCAGACAGAGCCTAGAACTCAACTCCAGGCCAGATGCTCTTTTTGCTACACAGGCTTCCTCACTTCATTCCACATCATATCCCAAACTTCTTCAGAAAGCACTTGTGCTTTGGAAATACCTACAAGGTTCTGAAATCATTCAAATTGATGGGCTAGGTGACTCAAAATGTTCCAATTAATTCTTTCCCCCTTTGCTGTTGTTTTTAGCACTAATGACCTAGTTGAGGATTCCCAGTTGGGTATCATTTAATCTTTTCTTGAACATTGATTCAGTTCTTGGAAGTGACAGTCATGGAGGTGTATAAAACAGAGGGACTAGCAGTCTCCTGGGGCAGGGGGAATGGGCAACCAAAGCAACTGAGCCATAATTGTGTAGAACACTTGATGAAGGCTTCTGTGACCTATACCAAAACTTAGCAGAATTCTCGTCTTAGGGATGTGTGCTATAGAATGTAAGACATCTGTAAGGGTCAGGAACCTCTCCAGTCTCATAAGAGACCTGGCCTTCATCCTCCCCTCCACAGATCCCTGGCCTGACATTATACTCAGGGAACTCCACAGTTATGTTCACGGTTCAGCTATAATGCTTCTTCATCAGGAGGACTGCTGGGAGATGGCGAACTTCATATTCTCTAGTCTCTGCATCTTTTAAAGTCATATCTCTAAATGGTAAATGTCAAGTCTTTGTCTTTCTCAAACCTGTAGACCTAGTATAGAAAAATTAAAAGGCTCCAGATAATTGTATCCCCCTTTTCTTGAGATAGGACTGTCCTACTAGGGAAAGGTATTATTTAAGTGATATAGGTAAAGGTAATAATACCTGGAAGAGAGAAGTTAGGATATCATATGTCACCACTTGTGTATTAAGAATCAGTTCTAGGAAACAGACACAAAAGCCTGACAAACACCTTGTATTTCCTCACTACTCAAGTGAATAATCTCATTTTAAAAATCAGTCTATTGTTTGCAATTTCCTAGTTTTGTCAGCAGGGTAACTGGGTGGAGCAGTGAATAGTATCAGCCCTGGAGTCAGAATATTGCTGTTGTTTAGTCGTTTTTCAGTTCTGTAAGACTCTGTCATCCTGTTTGGGCTTTCTTGGCAAAGTTACTCTAGTGGTTTGCCATTTCTTTCTCCAAGTCATTTTACAGATAAGGAAATTGAAGCAAACAGGGTTGAGTGACTTGCCCAGGGTCACACAGCTAGTTAAGTGTCTGAGGTCAGATTTGAATTCAGGTTTTCCTGACTCTGGGTTGAGAATTTTATCTACTGTGCCACCTAACTGCCCTAGTTAGTGTTACTACTACTCTTACTACCACAACTACTGCCCTTAGTACTTTTACTACTTCTTCTGCTATGACTAGTATTACTACTACTTCTACAACTACTCCTACTTTCTTCTGCAATGACTACTACTACTACTACTACTACTACTACTACTACTACTACTACTACTACTACTACTACTACTACTACTACTAGGATATGGCACATACACATAATATAAATGCTATATAAAACATTGTCAGATGACTACATCATAGTTGTACATAGAAAGTGCCATATTAAGTTAAAGGTGAGAAAAGAATCTTACTAAGATTATGTTCCTTTCCTCTTCTTGCCCTCTAAGAGTTAACAATCTACTAAGATTGTAGTGAAGGTGGATTGGTCTGAGAAGTCTTGATACAGGCAGTAGCACCCTGAATTGAAATTTGAAGGAAGGGTGCAGTCAGGGCTCGAAGTTTCAACTAGAAAACTGTAGGGCATGTTTAAGGAGTAGCAAATTGTCCAGCTTGCTGGAGTAGAGCCAGAAATATATGAAAGGTAGCTGGAGGCTAAATCATGGAGGGCCTGAAAAGTCAAGAGGACTTCCTTTGACAGGCAGTAGGAAGCCATTGAAGAGTATTGAGCAGTTGCCAGATGAAAATGGAAATTTGCACAGTGGGAAAATAGGCTGCTTTTCATTTATCCTGCTCCCCTTTTGGGGGGAGGGATATCCATGTGTTCTTTGGATAAAATGAGAACTAGCACATATTACTATCAGGATATTCTCTAAAACATCTTTTTTTAAGCTTTTGTTCTCATAGCAGGGTTCTACTGTAGTTATCAGATGGTGAGTAAACAATTGATTGGATTCCAAAATTCATTTTTTAAAAATAAATAACCCCCAGGAATATCTCAGTTGCCATTTGTGAATGAGAGATAGAGATATGATCTTGACATGACACACTGGTTTAGTTTCCAAAACAGTAACTTTGCTAAATAAATCACTTCAGCACTCATTGTTATTTATAAATGCAAATCTGGTTTTCATTAGTCAGAGCAAGACAGAAACTTAATAACCTCATCAAAAGCAGAACCCTTGTCCATACTGAAATTGACATTCAGTATATCATCAGGTGACCCAATCTCTACTATGGACCAAGAAAATAGAATGCATTCCCAATTATACCTCACATGTATTGTTTTAAGGTTTCCAAAGTTCATTCTTTATAGTAAACCTATAAGTTTGGTGACAGAGCTCAGCGCAGTCAAATGACTTAACCAAGGTCATAGCTATTAAGTGCAAAAGCCATGATGTGAGTCCAAGTTGTTTCTAACTCCTAGTCTGGTACTGTTTGCATAGCATCATGCTCATTTTCTAATATTTCCTATAGGTAAAATGCATTAGGATATGATATCCCAGGTGGGCTGATTATTGGAGTTTTCACAGAAATGACTCATTCCCTGGCCTTCCCTCTAACATCTTATTTTCTGGATTCAATGGTAGGAGGAAAACGACAAAGTTAGGAAAAATGGTAGCCTAAGTTTTCCTAACCATGAGTTACAATAGTCCAAAGATCAGCAGGGTTAGATACACTTGGCTTCCTGAACCAAAGAGTGGAATTCAGTATGTAGTTTGGATCTCTTGTAATACCAAAGGATCATCATTTCTCCGAGCCAAATCTGAACAAGAACCCTCTCTACCACAAACAGGAAAATCGGTTGTTCAGCCTGTCCTTAATGTGAAGAAAAACCTACTATATCCTAAGGTTGCTCATTCCATTCTTAGATAGCACTAATCCAGGTATTCTTCACCTGGGGACCATAGATAGATTCTGGGGTGGGGGTGGGGTCTATGAATGTTGATGTGAAAAAATTACATATTCATTTCAATAGAATTTGTTTCCTTTGTAATCCGATGTATTTTATATATTGAAAAACATTTTTCCCCAAGAAAAGGCCCATAGGTTTCATCAGATTTCCAAAGGACTTCATGACCCACAAAAAGGTGAGGAACCCCTGGCCTATTTCTTTGGAAATTCTTCCTAACATCAAGCTTAAATCAGCTTAGTTGCAACTTCCTACCTATTTTTCCTTGTTCATCCCTCTAGGGTCAAGCAGGAAAAAAAAAAGACTACTATATCTTCCAAGTGACAAGTCTTCAAATACTTGAAGAAAGTTTACATGACGCCTTCCATCTAAGTCTCCTCCCAACTAAACATATACATTTTTTTCAACTGATTCTCATTTGGTGTGATCTCAAAACCTTTCCCTTTGCATATATCCAGCTTATGATGTCTTGCCTATAATACAGCACCTATAACCAAAGGCAATACTCCAGAAATGATCTTGCTGGGGAATGCTCCAGTGGGACTGTCACCCATTTATTCTTTGATCCTGGAACTCTCTAAATGAAATCCATGGCTAACTTAATTTTCTTGGCTACATCATCATTCCATTGATTCATATTGAGCTATGGCCCACTAAGACCCCAATTTATTTTTCCAGATAAAATTCTGAGCAGCCATATCTTCCCCCTCTTGTGCATCCTAATTTGGTTGTTTTGAATCCAACTGCAAGATGTTACCTTCATCCCTATTCAGTTTCATCTTACAGAATTTGGACCAGTGTTCTAGCCTAACACGATATTTTTTTAATCCTAACTCTCTCTTCCAGTGTGTTTTGCCATCCCTCCAAGATTGGAGTCATTTATAAACCTGATGAAAGTTATATCAATGTTTTCATACAAATCATTGATTTTAAAAAGTTGAACACCACGTAAGCAAGCACAGATCCTTGGAGCACTCAATGAGAGACATCCTTCCAAAGGCTGACACTAAACCATTAATCACCATACTTCTGGGTCTAGCCATTTGACAAGTTCCAAATCCATCTCATTGCTTCTAAGGGCCCTTATAGTTTATGATCTCTAATGATATGAACATTGTCCCATCTTTTCCACAATAAGTCCATGAGATATTCATGCTAGATAATGAAAGATGATTTAACATTTGGAGCAGAGGTGACTAAATGGGTCCCTATCTTTAAAAGTCTCACTACTGATCTTAAACCATCATCTGAGTTTAGAATTAAAATTTTTCAGAGTTAAAAGGGATATTGAAATTTACTTAGTCCAAACTGCACCAAAATGCAGCATCCCCAAAAACAATACCACTGAGAGAGGTCAAATATTAGGTCCCTAATATCTTAGCGTGAATCACTTCATTGGATCACTGACTACTTGAGGACAACTGAGGACTTGGGGATAGGAGATCTTCAAAAGGAGATCCAGGAAATCAAAAGTTGAAGAGAATCTTAAGACCATAAAATCTTGGATTTACTACTGGAAGGGATATCAGAGACCATATCTAAGGGTTCTTAACCTGTGACCTATGAACTTTAAAAAATATATATTTTGGTAACTGTATTTCAAGATAATTGGTTTCCTTTATAATGCTCTGCATTTTATTTCATGCATCTCAAAACATAATTCTTAGAAAGGGTCTGTAGGTGTTTCTAAGCTGGCCAAAGGTTTCATGGAACAAATGAAAAGATTAAGAACACAATCTAATTTTTGAAACAAATATCTCTCTTAAGGATCTCATTTCTCAAATATATAGAGAATCAAATCAAATTTAGGAAAATACAAGTCATTCCTCAATTGATAAATGGTTAAAGAGTATGAACAGGTAGTTTTCAGACAAAGAAATCAAAGCCATCTATAATCATATGAAAAAATGCTCTAGATCACTATTGATAAGAGAAACGCAAATTAAAACAACTCTGAGCTATCACCTCACACCTATCAGAGTGGCAAATATAGCAAAAATGGAAAATGTTGGATGTCGGAGGGGATGAGGGAAAACTGGGATGCTAATCCACTGCTGGTGGAGTTGTGAAAAGATCCAACCATTCTGGAAAGCAATTTGGAACTATGCCCAAAGGGCTACATAACTGTGCATCCTCTTTGATCCAATAATGCCATTCCTAGGTTCATATCCCAAAGACAGCCCCCAAAAGAGAAAAAGACCTATTTGTACAAACATATTTATAGCAGCTCTTTTTGGGGTGGCTAAGAATTAGAAATCAAAGGAATGCCGAACAATTGGAAAATGGCTAAATAAGCTATTGTATATTATAATGATGGAATATCATTGTGCTATAAGAAATGACAAGCAGGATGATTTCAGAAAGGCCTGGAAAGACTTTTATGAACTGCTGTATAGTGAAGAAAGCAGAACCAAGAGAACACTGTGCAGAGACAGCAATATTGTTTGATGAAGAACTGTGAATAACTTAACTATTCTCAACAATACAATGATCCAAGACAATCCCAAAGGATTATCAATGAAACATACTATCCACCTCCAAAGAAAGAATTGATATTGATGGAACACAAACTGAAGCATGTTATTTTTAACTTTTTATAATTTTTTTCTTTTATTCAAGTTTTCACATAAAAATGACTAATATGGTGATATTTTACATAATAGTACAGACATAACCTATACCTGATTGTTTACCATCTCAGAAACGGAGGAGGGGAGAGAGGGAAGGAGGGAGAAAAATTGGAACCCCAAACTATAAACAAAAATGTTTATTACTTACATACAAAAATGTAATTGAGAAATATTTAACAAAATAAATAAAAACACAGTAGAATGTAGATAATGTTAAAATGTGGTTTTCTGAGTCACTATGCTGCCAACAGGGAGCCTTATTTAGTGAACCTGTTTTTACTTGCTTGACACCACTGACTTGTGACATTTAGAGGTTAAGTACCTCACTCATAGTTACACATCTACCATAACTAGTGTCAGAGAAAAGACTTGAATCCAAATCTTTCTGACTCCAAGCCCAAAACCTTTTTCAATTGCTTCAGGTTTCCTCAAACAGCTTCTCTTCCTCTCCTTGAAGAATGCCTTTGTTGAGCTAATTCCCAGCTCCCCTGCGCAACTGTCTAAAGCAGCAAATAATAGTAGGCTGCAAGAGTATAACCTTCAGCATGTACACAGGACTGCTGGGCCAGAGAGGAAGCACTGACCTCACCCCCAGTATCCCTAGTTAACTTGACATCACTTGTATCCCAAGCAAAAGATTCTGTGATCTTGTTCATCAGGACCAAAGAAGAAGAGAACTTGAGGTCCCACGAGTTTTAGGGTGTTTACAGGCAAGCTTTTAGATTTATTCACTATTATCTTCCTTGCACTTGTGTGGTCTTTTTTCCCCTCTTGATTTTATATTGCTACTTTCAGCTTAATTTGTCCCAGTTCTAAGAGGATTACGCTTTTAGTACCATCCTTGTGATGATTAATGTGTACTAATTGTTTTACCTTTGAATCAGAAAGCTTTGGAGCTGTCTAGGCAAAATCTCCCTTTTGTAGGAGGCAGTGCTGATGAGCTAAAGTCCCAGTGGTATCTCCATTCTGCTTCAGGTTGATGCAAGAAGAGAGATTAAAGACACTATGTTAAAGTGGTTTCCTTTTTGATTGCTCCCTGATGGCAGCTATGTTGTCCCAAACATTGTATTAGCTATTCTGGTGGCTTAAAAAATAGAATCAGTCTTGGCAGTTAAAGAGGCCTTAATGAGAATCTTCACTGCTACAAAGCTTGCTTTTGTCATATTATAGGAAGCACGGTTGCAATTTGTCACTGATTTTCACTCCTGTTGTCTGTCTTGGCCAAGAAACTAGGGACTGAATGGGCAGTGTAAATCATTTTCCCTTTGGCTTACTGATTTACATGTGGGTAGGGAGCTGGAAGGCCAAGGATGGGGGGCATTGGAGTGGAGGTCCAATCGACTGAGCTGTGATTTATCTTGGGTCATGCTTCTGCTGGGGAAGAAAAGGGAGACTTGTTTCCCCAGACCTTCAGGCCATGCATTACACCTCCAGAGCCACTCAAATGCTCTTTTGTGTCTTCAGAGGACAGGTTTAAATTTGCCTCAAAAATGTCCACTTTGTCCTTTTATATCCCCTTCAAATTATATACTAAATGTTCATGCAGACTGCTTACATTTATGGGAATAGCCTTACCCAAGATTTTTGCCCCATTCCTTCTAACTACTTCACTTCAGTAAAAAGGTATCACTAACTGTCCCTGAGACACCTTAGCCAATGAGGAAGATGGTTTTGATTTGATGAGAATTACCATAAAACAATTAGGTATAACAAATATTTTCTGAGTGCTTAGTGTATTACTTTTCTGTGTAAGGAGCAGTGGAGTATGCAAAGGAAAAATAACTAAATATTAATAAACTCTTCATTTCACTCTGTCCCACAAATTATTCTCAAATGGAAATATCCTTACTATGACTAAAATGAACAGTATCTAAAAGGTATCAATTCTCTTAAATCAACGATTTTAATAAGAAAAAACAACCATTCCCTTATTAGAATAAAAATGCATATTGTTTGCTAATGTTTTGGAAAACTGCTGTGTAGATATGCCATGGAGAAGAATTAAATAAACGTCATCTACAAACAGTAAGTGATCAAAGCTTTAATCTGACTATATGCTTCCATCTGCACATGCAATGTTTTGTTCCTTTGGATGAAATTGAAAACAGCTCAAATAGCTAGTCAATTGATCAATGGCCATTTATTAAGCATTGCATTGATTATGAACTAAATGCCATCCTCAACACTGTGTGTTTAGGTCACAAAAACAAACAGTGAAATAATTCCTACTATCAAGGAGTTTATAATCTAATGAGAGAAGAATTAGACAGATAGACAGACAGATATGTATGTAGATAGATATCAATATGGAATAAACAAAAAAGAATCAACAGGAATAAATACAAGGTACAAAATGCAGTTAGGGAGGGAGGACACTAGCAATTGGCTAGCTGAGGTCATCTTGTGAAGGGCTTTAAAAATAGAGGAATTTGTGTTTTATTGTAGCATCAATAGGGATTTACTGGAGCGGTTAAAGTAGGGTTTAACATAATCAGATCTCTGCTTTGACAGCTATGTGGAGTATGGTGGTGGTGATGGTAGTGGTTCAGTCATGTCCAACTCTTCATGACCCCATTTGGGGTTTTCTTGGCAAAGATACTAGAGTGGTTTGCCATTTCCTTCTTCAGATCATTTCAGATGAGGAAACTGAGGCAAACAGGGTCAAGTGACTTGCCCAGATTCACATAGATAGTAAGTGTTTAAGGCTAGATTTAAACTTAGGTCCTTCTGACTCCAGACCTGACACTACCCATTGCACTACCTAGCTGCCCCATGGAATGTTGAGTAGATCATAAAGACTTGAGAAAAGGAAACCAATTGGGTTTTTTTTTTAAATCTAGGTCATATATGATCACAATATGAGGGGATGGGTATGAGAGATGTTGTGGAGGAAAAAATGGTAAGATTTGTAAAATCATTGGATGTGTGCAGTAAGGAAAATGAGGCATCTAAGTGAATGAACCTGGGATACTAGAAGAATGATGGTGCCTTTGACAGAAACATTGAAGTTTGAAATAGGGATACATTTGAGGGGAAAGATAATGAATTCTGTTTTGGACATGTTGACTTTGAGATGTATCCAGGACAGTCAGGCAATTGATGACAACTGAAGCTCAGGAAAGAAGCTGTGGTTGGATACAGTCAACTCATTAAACATTTATTAAGAACTTACAATGTTCCAGGCACTGTGCTAAGTTCTGGGGATACAAATAATAAGAAAGTTCATGTCCTCAAGGCACTTACAATATAGCTGGGAAAGACCATATACAAAAGGGCTATAGTAGTAGCAGCAACTGTAGCAATAATGGTGGTTTTGGTGGCTTTGGTGGTGGTGGTAGTAGTAGTAGTAGTAGTAGTAGTAGTAGTAGTAGTAGTAGTAGTAGTAGTAGTAGTAGTAGTAATGGTAGTAGCAGTAGTGTAGAAGTAGTAGTGGTAGAGGTGGTAGTGGTGGTAGTAGTAGTAGTAGTAGTAGTTGTTGTTGTTGTTGTAATGGTGATAGTAGTAGTGGGAAGTGGATAATAGTAATGGCAGTAGTGATAATGGTAGGAGTAGTGATAATAATAATGGTAGTCAATGTACTACTACCCCTACTACTATCACTCTTCTTCTTTTTCCTCCTAATAATAATGATTATTATTATTTTAAGAGCTAATATTTCTAGAGCACTTTAAGATTTGCAAAGTGATTTTGAAATATTACCTCATCTGCTCCTCATAGCAACCCTGAGAAATAGATGCTATTTTTATTCCCCTTTTGCAGGTGAGGAAACTGAGCAAATAGAGGTTAAGTGACTTGCCCAGACTCAGACAGTTTCTGAGGCTAGATTTTAACTCAAGTCTTAGTAAATCCAGGCCCAATGTACTATTCATTGCAAAATCTAACTGCTTTAAATGATGTCATTCATCTCTCTGCCTCTGGTTTCTTACATCTCCACTTTCTGTTCCTCTGTTCCTTATCCTCCCAACTATTGTTATTCACAGCCCCCTCCACAAAGACTTTGCATTTATTTTGTATATATTTCCTATTTAGTGATACAAATACTCATTGTTTCTTTTATAGAAGTAGTGCTTAGTGAAGTGCCTGTTACATAGTAGTCCCTTAATAAATGTTTGATGGCTACTTGACTGACAGGGATAGAATTGCAAAACAGGAAATTAACTCAGAAGTTATCTAGTCTAACTCATACCTGACCAGGAACCCCCATGTATAATGGTAACAACTTATATCTATGTGATGCTTTAATATTTGCAATTTTTGTAATATATTTATGAGGTAGAAAATGCCAACATTATTATCTCAATTTCAAATTAGAGGAAACTGAGGTTTTAATAGGTTAATTGTCTTGCTTCTAGTCATGTAATTTGCAGTTGTGTATGGTAAGATTTAAACTTAGGTCACCTTTCTCCAGGTGAAACACCATTAACTATTGTTGTAACTCAACATCCTCTCTAGAATCAACAAGTGTTCATCTAATTTGGAAGGAAATCATCAGGTGATCAAGATCCCTCACCCCCCAAAGCAGACCCTTCCACTTTGGAAAAGATCTAATTGATAGATCTTTGCCTATATAGAGGTAAAATCTGCCTCTGCAACATCTCCCCCTTGCTAGCAATTCTGCTATCAGGGTCCAAGTAGAACCAGAGTGGGCTTTCTTTCTCATGACTTTCCAAAACCTTGAAGATACCTACCTTGTCACCCCCTAAATATTCTAACCAGGTTGAGCATCCTTAATTCCTTATGCTTATCTTCATCTGGTATGGTTTCCAGTCTCTTTACAATCTAGGTCACTCTCCTCTGGAAACTCTCCAGCTTATCAATGTGCTACTTAAAATATGGTGCACATTTTTGTGGCAGCAAAGAACTGGAAATAAAGTAAATGAACATTGATTGGGAGGAATGACTAGACAAACTGAATTATTCATGGATTCCATGAATAAATTGATTATTATGATGCTGTCAGTCAATAAGTATTTATTAAGTTCTTACTATGAGCCAAGCACAATGCTTGGAGATACAAAGAAATGCAAAATATACGTTCCTATCTTTAAGCAGCTCACATTTTAATGGGGGAGACAACATGCAAACAACTATGTACATACAAGAGATATAGGTCATAAAGGGAGAGTCATCTTGGAGGAGAAATGCTACCTATGGTGTATATGTATTGGATGGGCAGGAATAGGGTGAGTGGGAAAGGTCTATTGCAGAAACCTTTGGATTTGATCTGTTTTGAAGCAAGCCAGAAGGTGGAAATGAGAAGGCAAAGCATTCCACAAATGGAGGACAAAACTATTTCAAAGGCATTGTGGATCATATCCTGATGTCTCTAGATTATAAAATACCTAGAAGAGAATGAAGTTTAAGAAGGCTGGAAAGGTACAAATCAGCCAGATTTTGAAGTGTTTAAAAGCCAAAACAGAAGATATTGTTTTTTATCTGGAATGCAATAGGGGGCCATTTTTGTTCATTAAGGGGCAGGGAGGGGCAGAGGAGAATTAACATAATCAGACCTGTGCTTTAGGAAGATAATTTTGGAAACAGAGAAGAATGAATTGGAATAAATAAGAACTTTAAACCAACCTGAAAGCTATTATAATAAGAAATGATGAGGTAGAATTCAGATAAGTATAGGAAGCTTTCCTCAAAAGGAAGAGGGAAATTTGGAAAAGGGTAAGTTTTAAACCAAATATAATGATTTATGTTTCAGAGATATTGAATTTCAGGTGCCTAGCAAATATCCATTTCAAAATGTCCAATGCATGGTCAGTAATGTTAAACTGAAGCCCAAGAGAGAGCAGAGCCAAGATCGCAGACTAGAGAGAACATTCAAGCCAAACTTTCTCAATATTTCCCTCCAAACAACTTTAAAATAGTGTGCCAAATTGAATTCTGGAAAAGCATAGCCAACAAAAGGCAGGGGTTAAACATTTTTTTAGCCCAAGACAACTCAGGAGATAGGAAAAAGAGATCTATAACACTGGGGTGGGGCTGGCCAGAAAACACAATGTGGCAGGAACACCAGCTGTGGGTTTGAAAGGCTATGGCTATGACAGCAGCAATGCAGTTTCAGTGGCTCTCACCAGCCAGAGATGGTAAGGGGATCAGACAACTGGTCAGAAAGAGTTTACAGGGGATCCCTGTGCTAGCACTGGGTACTATTTGGCCATTTCATTGTCCATTTCCCAGTTGTGGGTCACAGTTCCAGGGTGGAAAGGGGTGCTAATGCTTGTAGCCACAAGGAGTAGGCCACTATCTTGGTAAAAACCAGAGCACAGACCAATATAGCAGTGATCACACCTCTCCCTGGATCACACCACCTTGGAAGTACCAAACACTTACAAACCTTCAGAATTAGTTGTGTAAAAAGAAGGGCAAAAAAGCCTAAAGTTTGAAATAGTGACCTACCCCCAACACCCACCCCTGGCCAGGTGAGCAAAGGCTAAAAGAAATGAGCAAAAAACCAAAGAAGAACCTGACCATAAAAACTATTATGATGACAGGGAAGCTCAAGACACAAGTTCTGAGGACAACAATGTAAAACATCTACAAGCAAAACCTCAAAGAAAAATGCAGATTGGACACAAGCCCAACAAGAATCACTGGAAAAGCTATAGAAAGATTTTTGTTTTTTAAGAGTGAATATTATTGTTAAAATAAAATAAGACTTGTGGAAGAAAAAACTTGGAAAAGAAATGAGCAATTCAAGAAAATTATGAAATGACAATGAACAGTTTGGTAAAAGGTATGAAAAAATACTGAAGAAAATAACATGTTAAAAATCAGAGTTGTCCAAATGATAGAAGAGGTACAAAGCCTCACTCAAGAAAAGAAAAAGAACTCCTTAAAAAGCAGAATTGGCTAAATGGAAATAGGTTAAAAGCTCACTGAAGAAAATTATTTCTTAAAAACTAGAATTGGGCAAGTAGGAACTAATGCCACCATAAGTCATTAAGCAACTATGAAACAAAGCCAAAAGAATGAACAAAGATGAAAATGTGAGATACCTCAATGGAAAAATAATTGACCTGAAAAATTGATTGAGGAGAGATAATTTAAGAATTATTAGGGTGACTAAAAAGCATGATTTAAAACAAGCCTACACATCATATTTTAAGAAATTATAAAGGAAAACTGCCCCAATATCTTAGAACTAGAGGGAACAAATAGACATTTATAGATGGCACCAATTACCTCCTGAAAGAGATCTGAAAATGAAAAAAACTCCCAGGAATATTATAGCCAGTATCCAGAGCTCCTAGGTCAAAGACAAAAGAGTATAAGAAGCCAGAAGGAAATCATTTAAATGTCATGAAGCCTAGTCAGGATCACATAAGATTTAGTGGCTATCACCACAAAGAAGTGGAGGGCATGGAATATTATATTCCAGAAAACAAAGAATCCAGGATTACAACCAAGAATAACATACCCAACAAAATTGAGTAAAAGCCTAGATAAGAAAGAAGATGTAGTGCTACAGAAAGGGCAGAAAGGATGAGAAAAGGCCATCAGATTTTGCAAGTAAGAGAAATCACTAGTAACTGTAGAGAGAACAGTTTCAGTTGAATGATGAAGTTGGAGGACAGATTAAAGGGAACGGCCAAGTGCATGAGAAAAAAGGAAGTGAAGGTAGCCAGTGTGAGCAACTTTTCCTAGGAGTTTGGCCATGAAAGGGAGTAGACATATAGGAGAATAGATTGATAAGGTAGTAGGGTATGTGAGGAAAAACAGAGTTCACATGTAGTTTGTGGGAAATAATGTTTGAGGTGCCTTAAAACTCCAATATTCTCTAATACTGTGATGAAGACACTGATTATTCATAATGGCTTCTTGCCTTTCTAGATATTTACAAACCATAATTGTGAGAATATATTCTAGAGTTTTCAGTCTTGATTTACTTCTTTGTTTTGGAAATCAAGACATTTGTTCTTCCACAGATCTAAGGCACCTGCATTCTTTGTCCACAATCTTTCAAAAAATTTCAAAAGCAGCTCAACCATCACACCCTCCAGTTCTTTCCATATTTTGATGACTAGCCCATTGAGGCCTAGTAATTTGAGGTCCTTGAAAGGAACATTCTCTTTTTTTTTCCCAAGGCAATTGGAGTTAAGTGACTTGCCCAGGGTCACATAGCTAGTAATTTTCAAGTGTCTGAGGCTAGATCTGAACTCTTGATTCCAGAGCTGTTGCTCTATCCACTGGGTCACCTAGCTTCCCCTGAAAGCAACATTCTTACTTTTTCTTCACTGATTTTGGATTTCAATTCCTGGCTAGCCATTTGTGTTCTTTCCTTTTCAGTCCAAAGAGTTTTCTTCTTGGCATCAAAAATAGATACTAAATATGAGCTGAATAGTTCTGCCTTTATTTCATCATTTGTTTTCATCATCCCACCACTCTGAGCAACAGCTCTATCCTGACTTTTTCCCTCCTCTTGTCTCCAACACATTTTAAAACTCTCTTTAGTATTCCTGGTATTCCTTGCCATCCTCAGGTCATTTGGAGTTTCAATGATCCTAACACTTTTCTTACACAACCATGCAGTACTTTTTCATTCAACTTCCTTAAAATGCCCCTGCTAGAAACTTCTTTTTTTTCTTTTGTTCTTCCTTCCTTCCTTCCTTCCTTCCCTCATTTATTTATTTTTAAATAATAAGATTTTTACTTAAATTTGCGTTCCAAATTTTATCCCTACTTCTCTCCTTCCCCTCCCAGCTCCCTGAGGCAGTATGCAATCAGATATAGGTTATATATGTGCAATTATGTAAAACATTACCATATTAGTCATTTTGTATAAGAAACCCACCAAAATCTCAGTTACTGAGTGTCCAATGCATTCATATCAGTCTTTTAAAGTCACTTCTCCTTAATCTGCCTCAATGTATTATTATTCCCTTGAGTCCTCAGAATTTCTTTCCTGAGACCTTCCTATTCCTCTTAAGTTGATTGACCTGATTCAGTTTTAATTTTTTAATTTTTTTTTAAATTTTTTTTTTTTTTTTAGTGAGGCAATTGGGGTTAAATGACTTGCCCAGGGTCACACAGCTAGTAAGTGTTATGTGTCTGAGGCCGGATTTGAACTCAGGTACTCCTGACTCCAGGGCCGGTGCTCCATCCACTGCGCCACCTAGCTGCCCCGACCTGATTCAGTTTTAGGGCAAGGAAGGCTCCCTGTCCTTTTCCTAAACTTTTGATGGTTTCTCCTTCTCAGAAAACCTAGGGTATGCAATTTTCTATGGCAGGCTTTCTTTTTCTTCTCTGTCATTTATTATAAGATGGAATAGTCACTGCCTTGAAATCTTCCCTTGATTACAATTTCAGCAAATAGTTCCCTTTGTTAGTTGATTGGTCAGAATCAGATCCAGGAGAACAATTTCCTTTGCTGGTTATTTTAACTTCTGAAGAATGTAATTATCAGGAAAGCAAAGGAAGGAGGATGGGATCTTTTCCTGGGAAAGACTACTCATGCTTCCTGGGTCAGACTTTGTAGACTTGCATTCTTGAATTCAATATTACTGAAACAGGAAATGAACTGGATTTCTTTTTAGAAAGTTAACAATGACTTCAGAAGTGTGTGTTTGTTATCAGATTTAGTGCACTTGTCATAGCTTTGGCCCAGAGTTGAGCCAAGGGAGGGACTGAAAAAAAATGCCCAAGAAACTTCTTCATCATTCTTTCTCCCTCTTAATTAGAATGTAGTTTATCTTACAGGCTCCAGAGCTTTTTGGATTTGTGGTTTCAAGCATGATGTCATTTTCCCTGCCTATATGACCACAGCATTTTTAAAAAATCTTTAATGTTTTGTAACAAACAGAGCAATAACTGTGGAAACCTAGGTGCTGAGCTCAAATCAGTGACAGTGTTCCCATTACTCCTAAACATGGGCAGAAGATGACCCTACCACCAAAGGGTCCACCCCAAAAAGCTCTGTATTAATGAGGAAAAGGTCATGGGGTCAATCTCTTTGTCAGACATTCAGTTTCATGTTGTTCTTTGGACAGACTACACCCCTGACCTTGATCAAACTTCTTACAAAGGGGAGAGCCTTTGGTCACAAAAGAACATGGTCAAAAGAGTTTGAATGGATCAATGCAAATCTATCTTCATTCTCAAGAAGGAAAAAAGGACTTAGGTTACTAATCCTGCTGATGTGGCATTCAATAAATCAGTTTATCAATCAACAAGTATTTACTATATCCAGTATAATGCAAGCTCTTTGAGGTCAGGGATTCTCTATTTTTTTTTCCTTTGTAAGCCTAATACTTACCATGGTTCTTGATAGGTAGCAGGCACTTACTACTTATTGAATGAATGGATGGATGGATGGATGGATGGATGGATGGATGGATGGATGGATGGATAGATAGAAAGAAGGATGGATTGATGAATGAATGAATGAATGAATGAATATAGTACTGAATGCTTCACATAGAATCAGACATATGTCATGGGAAAAGCTCATTGCAGCTAGGTGGTATAGTGAATAGAATTCCAGATTTGGAGTTAGGAAGACCTGAATCTGAATCCTACCTCAGACACTTACTATCCTTGTGACCTTGGCCAAGTCACTTAACCTTTCTGCATCAATTTCCTCACCTGGAAAATGGAGATACTAATAGTACCTACCTTACAAGGTTGTTACAAGGGACATATGAGACATTAATATGCAAAGCACTAGATAAATATTAGTTAATATTATTAAACCCTATATTCTGATAGGGGAGAATTAATAGGGGGTTGACCCCACCTAAATAAAAAAAGATTGCAGGGAGATATATGAAAAACTAATTTTAAAAAATCAGTCAAGGACTGTATTCAAATTACAAGAAGATTCTCCATTTTAAAGGACTCCTTAGAAAGCTAGTACTTTCTTGGTGCATGTAGATGTTTGCATATTACCACTTGATGGTAGAAAGAAGCGGGGAAAGGAGGACAGAGAATAGAAGAAAGAAAATATAAGCTAAGGTGATAGAGGAGTCAGAAACAAAAAGTATATCTGGGATTTTAATTTAAATCAGTAGAAAAATAGGGAAGAAATGACCAAAATTTGACTTGTATGTAACTTTCTAAAAAGCTTTATCCCATAAACTGAAGTACACCTTTACTGCTATTGATAATGATGAAACACCCTTTGTACAAGGACCAGATGTGTGTTCCAGGTAGTCATTTGCTAGATGTTTTATAGAAACAGATTCACACAAAGTCAGTCTCAGAAGTAGAAAAGATATCAGAGACCTTCTAGGCTTGTCCAGGCAGCTATGTGGCACAGTGGATAGCATGGTGGACTTGCAATTAGGAAGCCCTGATTTCAAACCCAGCATTAAACATTAACTAGATATGGGACCCTAGGCAAGTCACTTAACCATTGTCTGCCTCAGCTTCCTTTTCAGTAAAATGGAGATAATAATAGCACTTACTACCCTGGGTGGTTGTAAGGCTCAAATGAGATAGTATTTGTAAAACACTTTGCAAATCTTAAAGCACAATGTAAATGCTAGCTGTTATTATTATTATTAATTACTTGAATCTACCAAAAAATAATGGTCTTTCATTGCCTGCTTTATTACCTCCAGTGATAGGAAATCTATCACCTCATGTGGCAGTTCATTCCATATGATGACTGTTCTAATTCTTAGGAAGTTTTTCCTTATATTGAGCATAGTTAACACAGGTTAAAATTTCATTATTTTTTTTTTTTTGAGAGAGCTGAGTAGCACAGTGGACAGCATGGTGAACGTGGAGCCAGGGATTCCTCAGTTCAAATCTAGTCTTAGATACTCAGTAGCTATATGATTCTAAGCAAGTCACTTACCTTGAGTCTGCCTCAGTTTTCTTATCTGCAAAATAGGGTGAATAACACCTATCTCCCAAGGTTGTTGTGAGAATCAAATGAGATTATTTTTTGGAAAAGACTGCAAATGCTCCCTATTATTATTAAATGCTAACTATTATTGTCTGCCAAGTCATAGCCAATCCATGTGAGTCTTCAATTCACAAAAATCTCCTAAATTTGTTTTCTTAAAATTAAAGTGGCTTGATTATTATTTATCTACAATTTTCTCATTGTATTCATGTCCAGTGATACATATATATATATATACACACACACACACATATATATATATATACATACATACATCTATATATACACTTATGCTTGTTGTAATTATTTTGGATCCAGACTATCATATAACATGTTAGCTATCCCTTTAAGTTTTATATCATCTACAAATCTGATCGGCATACAGTCTATACCTTAATTCATGTCACTGATAAAAATATTGAACACCACAAGGCCACAGAGAGATCCCTGGGGCAATTCACTGACTAGAGTTATCACAAAACTGGCCTTGACTGAATAATGAGTAATCTTCGGGCCGGGTCATTCAACCAATTCCAAATCCACCTACATATATCATACAATCCATATTCCTAGTTCTAAGTAAAATTATTTATTCCATATATTACCAACTAGTCAAAAAGAAAACAGAAGACTTTATCAAATACTTTGCAGAAATCTGCATTTGGATTTCAAGTATGTGTATGGCATTCCTCTGACCTATCAATATAGTTATGCTGTCAAAAATGCAAATAAAATTAGTTTGTTGTGCTCACAACCTGTTGAAGCTGTACTGGCTCCTGGTGATCACCTTTTCTTCTTCTAAATGCTCATAAACCAAACCTTTAATAATACATTCTAAAATTTCACCAGGAATTGAAATCATGCTTATCAAACTTTTAATAGTTTAAAGGCTCTACCCTCTTCCTTAAAATATTAATATCTGCTGGTTTTTTATATCACCTAAATTTCCTCCTGAATATTTGTCCTTCTTTTTTTCAGAAAACCATCCCATATAACAGTTAGTTTTAAAGAGGAAGGAGAGGAAAGAATGGAAATAAAAATTTTAAATCAATCAATATATTGAAAATAAATGAAAATATGTGCAATGTTCCACACCCATGTACCTCCTGCCTCTACAAAGGAATTATTGGAAATGTCTGTTCATGGATCTTCTTTGGGGGTGGAGCCAAGATGGCTGAGAAAAGTCAGAGATATGCCCAAGCTCTCTCAAATTCTCCTCCAAGCAATTTTAAATGCCTTGAAATAAATTCTAGAGTAGCAGAGCCCACAAAAGAATGGGGTGAAGCAATTTTCCAGGCCAAGAAAACTTAAAAGGTTGGCAGGAAAGGTCTGTCACACTCAGGTGAGAGTAGAATGCAGTCCAGCTGATGTAACAGCTACAGCTTCTGGGCCTCTCAGCCTATAGATGGTAAGCTGATCGGACAACTAGTCAGAAAGAAATTATAGGGTCCCTTTGTTGGCACTGGGGGCATGACTCTGCTACATTAGCCATAGAGATAGATAGATAGATAGATAGATAGATAGATAGATAGATAGATAGATAGATAGATAGATAGATAGATAGATAGATCAAGAAGGATAGAAATATCAATAATCTCAGAGACACAGATAATACCACTCTGATGTCAGAAAGTGAAGAGGAATTAAGACACCTCTTGATGGGGGTGAAAGAAGAGAGTATAAAAGCTGGATTGAAGCTTAACATCAATATCTTGGCAACTGGTCCTATCACTTCCTGGCAGAGGGAGAAGAAATAGAAGAGTATCAGCTTTTATATTCTTGGGCTCAAAGATCTTTGCAGAAGGCAACTGGAGACATAAAATTAAAAAACACTTGCTCCTTGGAAGGCAGGCTATGGCAAATCTGGACAGCGTGCTAATAAGCAAAGACATCACCTTAATGACAAAGGTCTGTATAAGCAAAGCTATAGTTTGTTTTTTGTTTGTTTGTTTTTGTTTTGTTTTGTTTTTTCCGGTAGTGATGTATGGCTGTGAGAGCTGTACTGTAAAGAAAGCTGAGTGCAGTAGAATTGGCACTTTCAAATTGTGATGCTGGAGAAGATTTTTGAGAGTCCCTTGGCCAGCAAGGAGGTCAAATCGGTAAATAGTTAAAGAAATTATTTCCGGTTTTTCACTGTATGGTCAAATACTGAAGCTGAAGTTTGGATACTTTGGTCACATAGTGAAAAGATAGGACTCATTGAAAAAGACCCTGATATTTACATAATAATTTGGTTGTGTGTTTGGAATGATAACATATTGGGCAAAATACACTTGCATTTTTATGTATTGTATTTTTTACTATATTATATTTTAGAAATGCTTGTTTTAGCCCATAAACTTAAAATATTTTTTTAAAAAGAAAAGACCCAGGGCAGCTAGGTGGTGCAGTGGATAGAGCACCGGCCCTGGAGTCAGGAGTACCTGAGTTCAAATCCGGCCTCAGACACTTAACACTTACTAGCTGTGTGACCCTGGGCAAGTCACTTAACTCCAATTGCCTCACTAAAAAAAAAGAAACAAACAAAAAAAAAGACCCTGGGAAGAGGTTTGGAAAGACTGAAGGCAAAGAGGAAAGGAGATAGCAGGAGATGATGTGGATCGTTAGTGTCATGGAAACAATGAACATGAATTTGGATAGACTTTAAGAGACAGTAGAAATAGAAAGCCTTGGAGTGCTATGGCCCATGGGTTGCTATGGTCTATATGGTTCAGATATGACTGCACAACTGAACAACAACAACAAAATGATTTAGTTTAAGAAATATCATAGCGGCAATCTATTCCAACGTCCCCATTCTACATTAGAAGAAATTGAGGCCCAGTAAGATGAAATAATTTTTCGAAAGTCACACACGTATTAACTGACAGAGCTGGGATTCCAAACCAGTTATTCTGATTCCACAGTCAGTTCTTTTTTCCAATTTACTTCCATTATAGTTGCATAACCCTTTGCAAAATATTATCTATCCAATAGAAACTTAATAAATATGTAAGTATGGGGGCAGCTAGGTGGCACAGTGAATAAAGCACTGGCCTTTGATTCAGGAGGACCTGATTTCAAATCTGGTCTCAGACACTTGACACTTACTAGCTGCATGACCCTGGGCAAGTCACTTAACCCTCATTGTCCCACCAAAAAACCCCAAACAAAACTAAAAAACAAAAACAAAACAAAACAAACAAATAAATAGACGAACAGATAAAGTCATTAATGAATAAATTAATGAATGAATGAAGTGAGAAAAAGACAATTTATATACTCTAGAATTGCAATGGGCTATAGCAAGTATCCAAAATGGTATGTGTATTAAATGACCCACCCATGTGAAATCTGGCCCTCCAAATATAGAAGAGTTATTGCTTATTAAAAAAAAAGACACTGAAAACATTGGTGGAAGCCAGATGTTCTGTGGGCTGGAGCTCATTGTCCCTGCACTCCACATTCCCATAGTTGGAACTGTGTGTATTTGGGATGCTGGGACATTAGATCCTACCCACAGAATATTTTGAAATAATGTTGTTCAATTACTTAATCCTTGTTAGGCTATTGAATAGAGCCCTCTCTCATATACAGTATTATAAAAACATTATGCCTGGGTCTCAGGATTGAGAATATCCAATTACAATAGCTCCCCCCCCACACACACACACATTTGTATTCTTTTTATTTTATTTAATTGTTCTTAACATTTGTGAGTGGATTTATTGTTTATGACAGCAAGCAACCTGAGACTGTAAAAGAGCAAGCATATGCTATTTCCCGTTCCCCACCCACCCACTGCCTCACCAGTCCGCGTCCATCCTGCCTTCCAATGCCCTCATTATCCCAGGGCAGCTTTTTCTTGCAGCAAAGAGGGGTACCATACTTCATGAAATTGTCCCATTGGTGAACAATGATCACTTCCCCTTCTGAATGTAAGGGGCTAAAATTCTAGCTGGTTCAATGACTGGTCATATGAATAGGCTATGCTAGTCAGTCAATAAATATTTATAGGTACCTACTATGTGCCAGGCCAGGGATATGAAGAAAGGTGGTGGTAATAATAATAATAATAATAATAATAATAATAATAATAATAAACCATTAACATTTATAGTTCTTACTATGTGCCAGGCACTGTGCTTTATAATTTTTATCTCATTTGATCCTTACAACAACCCTGCAAGGTAGGTAATATTATTATCTCCATTTTTACAGAAGTAAACAGAAGTTAAGTGACTTGCCCAGAGTCAAACAGCTGGTGAATATGTAAAGCTGGAGTGTTTAGGTCTTATTGACTCAGGCCTGGCTCTTTATCTACTCTGACACTAGGCAAAAGGCAGGCCCTGCCCTCAAGGATGTCACAATCTAATTGAGGAAGACAAAACATAAAAAGGAACTAAAAGGCTGGGGGAGTGGAGATGGGTATCTGACACAGGGGCACAGTGAGAGTATGGAAGGGAGAAGCCAGGTGAGAAATGATAAGATAGCTGTCCTGTACATTCCCCTTCAACAGAGGAGCTGTCCAGCCATCCTCTACCATCTGCAATCAGAGGGAAGGAAGCGGGAACCCCAAGGGCAGGGGGTAGTGAAGAGATGTGGTTCAGAGTTGATGTCTTCTTGCAAGGCTGATGAGGCTCCAGAGGGTGTAATGAAATTTCAGTTCTGATACTGCCTTCCCAGAGCACCTCTTACTGTCATTTAACCCAGCTGAGCCTCAGTCTTTTTCTTTCAGAATGGGAGGTCTTTCTTCAAAAGTTTCAAATGAGCTGAGCCATTTTTGAGGTGAAATGATCAGTATTGTATATGGACAGAGCATTGGACTTGGAGTCAGGAAGAACTAGGTCTGAATCTTAGCTTAGAAACTCCACCCCCCCAAAAAAAACATTTAAAAGAAAAAAAAAAGAAACTTCCTGCCTGTGTGACCTTAGGCAAATCATTTATCCACTCAAGGACTTGGTTTCCTTATCTGTAAATGGAGAAAGTTGTACTCCATGATTTTTAAAGGTCCAGCAGATCCCTAAATCTATGAAGCTAAAGTTAAAAAACTTGTCCTCAGAGAAACTAAAACTATAGATTATCAAATGTTTTTATTTTTTAAAAAAACAAGGTTAGGAGGATTCCTGGAGGAAACTATGATGATGGGGGAAAAAAAGACATCAGTAAAAAACTCATTTAAAAAAACAAAATAAAAAATAGATAAGGCTACCTATGATGTTTTGTTTTGTTTTGAACTTGGTTGGAGTTGGGGGTGGGGCTACATGCCCCAGTCCTGCTCTGGTCAGCACTTTACTCCTATATTTCATTTTTGACTCTCCATACATGAGATATTATCCTGTTGTACAAAGAAGTGCATTTACAACTGAAATTATCAGTGCCCCATTATGTTTACTAAGGTAAGAGAGAAAAAAAAAATATGTCTGCAATGAGTTCCAGCCTTCGGCAGAGCAGGGTACCCACAACTGGCAAGATACTGGCTCTTTTTTTTTTCTTTCCAATTTCCTTGAAAAGGAATTGAATATATGAATATCCCCTTATGACGTGCTTTCAGAAATATGGTGTTTCGGGGGAACAAAAGGTCAGGGCATTCCAGAGCATTCCAAACATCTTCATGTTGGGTTCTACTCTGTACTCTCATTCCTTATTGCTCCTTTCTCACAGCTGAAGACACAAGGGAGATTGGATCATATATTTAAAGCTGGAAAGGGAAATTGAGTCTAATCCTCTCATTTTATGAATGACAAAACTGCATCCTAAGGAGATGAGGTGACTTAGGATATTAGACGGAAAACTGAAAGAGACATCAAAGGCCTTACATTTTACAAATGAGGAAACCGAGGCCTAGAGAGGTTAAGTCACTTGCCAAAAGTCACACAGCTAGAAAAGGAAATAGCCAAATGAGCAATAATAAATGGAATGAGGGGAGGGAAAAGGCATTGGAGGAGTTTTCCCATAGGTGGAATCGTGGTCACAGGAGGGGAAAAGCAAGAAGGTAGTGAATTAAACTGACAATGGCTAATTGTTGTGACTAATTCAGCTTTTGGAAGGCAGAACACTGTGGTGTACAGAAACTGCAAGACAACTCCTGTTTTAATTAGTGGCACCACAGGGAGAAGATGGGCTTATAATTGAGTAGTTTGCTGATCGGTCAACTTCAACCCTCAATCAGGCGTGCTGAGAAGTGGACATTAAGGAGGAGTTTTGAGTAGCAGGCAATCTGCTCCATTACTAATGCCAGTGTCAGGCCTGGAACTTGCTGTTTCTTGGAAAATCTCAGGCAGAAGATACTGAACAATACACTTCTACATTGTCTTCATCCATCCATCCATCCATCCATCCATCCATCCATCCATCCATCCATCCATCCATCCATCCATCCATCCATCTATCTATCTATCTATCTATCTATCTATCTATCTATCTATCTATCTATCTATCTATCTACCTACCTTTCTTTCTTCCTTTCTTCCTTTTCTTCCTTCCTTCCTTCCTTCCTTCCTTCCTTCCTTCCTTCCTTCCTTCCTTCCTTCCTTCCTTCCTTCCTTCCTTCCTTCCTTCCTTCCTTCCTTCCTTCCTTCCTCTTTCTTTTTCTTTTTCTATCTATCATCTGTCTGTCTGTGAGCATATCTATCTGTCTGTCATTCTATTTATCCATCATCTATGCTATTTGAACTCTTTAAAAAAACCCTGTTTTGACTCATTGTCCCCCACTTCTTCTTTCACTGATTTCCCAACCCCTGGCAACCTGGCTTCTGAATTCATCTTTCAAACTAAACTGCTTTCTCCAAAGTTATGAATGATCACTTAATTGCCAAACTCAATGGCTTTTTCTAAGTCCTTATACTTTGCCACCTCTCTGCAGCATTTGACAAGATTGATCATCTCCACTCTTCCTGGACACTCTCTCCTCTTTGGGTGGCTCTCCCAGTCACCTTGGTGACTTCACAGAGTTCAGAGGAAATTTGGCTTTAACATTTGGCATTAAAGAGTTTCAATGATGTAATGAGAGTAAAATGCCAAATACAGAAGGTATCCAAGGGAAACCAGAATTTCCAATAGGTGAAATGATGGATGAACTTTAGAAAGATACTGTGCAATGGCCAGCCAGGCAACTAGCTATTATTGCCAGTGTAGTATAGTTCAGAACATCTTCAAATGGCTGATTGGTCTCTTGTGGCTTATGAACTGACCAGGAGTATATTCTTCTATGCCAGCTATGAAGAGGCCACAAGAAACATACACACACACATGTAGATGAATACACATATACATATGCATACACATATGTCTATATCTATAGTATACCTCTACCTACACCTATGTGTGTATACTATAGATATAGACATATGTGTATATATGTATATATGACACTACTCTCTGCTAGTTCTCTTCTTACTTATCTAACTACTCCTGAATCTCCCTTGCTGGATAGTCATACATGTCCTAATCCTTAAGTTTAAGCATACCCCAAAGCTCTAAATTGGGCACTCCTCTCATCTTTTTCTCACTCTCACTTAGTGATTTCATCAGTTCCCATGGGTTTTAATTATCAGCACTATTAAGATGACTCCAAAATCTATATGTCGATCCCTAATCTCTCTCCTGAGTTTTAGTCTCGTATCACCAACAGCTTATTGGGGATTTCCATATGACTCATATAGGTCTCAAATCCAGCCCGTTAAAAACAAATCTCAGGGGCAGCTAGGTGGTGCAGTGGATAGAGCACCGGCCCTGGAGTCAGGAGTACCTGAGTTCAAATCCGGCCTCAGACACTTAACACTTGCTAGCTGTGTGACTCTGGGCAAGTCACTTAACCCCAATTGCCTCACTTAAAAAAAAAATCTCATCTTCCTCTCTAATCTCCTTGCCCCCCTTTCATCCATTGGGTCAACAAGCATTTATTAAGCACTTATTATTTATTTTGAGGTTACCACCATCTTTCTCTTTACTCTGATTTTCTACTTAATCATCATCCTCAACTCTACACCTTCTTATCCAGTCAGTTGTCAAATCTTGCTGATTTTCCCACTACTCTACTCTCTCATTCTTTCCCTTCTCTCCATTCACATAGTCATCTGGTACAAGCTCTCAGCATCTTTTACCTAAACTATTGTTGTAGCTTCCTAAATGTTCTCACTGCCTCTAGTCTGGTCTGTCATGCACATAGTTGCCAAATTGATATTCCTAAAGCACAAGCTGGTTCTATCAGCCCCCTTCTATAAAAACCAAAAACAAAACCCACAATTACAGAGGCTCCTTTTTGGTTCTAGTATAACATACAAACTCTCCTGTTTAGCATTTAAAACCCTTTACAACCTGAATCCTGAATTTCAAGTTTTATTCCCTACTCCATTTCCAGACTTCTAAGTTCTGGGGAAATCACTCTTCTATGTATTCCCTCATAGCTATGTCCTTGCATTGAATGTCCCTTATTTCTGGAAAGTATTCCTTCCTCATCTCTGCAGCCTAGAAATCCCTCCATACTTTCACAATTTAGTCCATCTGACACCTTCTATATCATTCCTTTATTGATCTTCCAAGCAGCACCTTCACCCCCTCCAAATAGCTTGTATTTATTATGCATATAATTTGAATTTATTTACATGTACACCTGTTATTTTCCCTAATAATATATAAGCTCCCTGATGGCAGAGGCTCTGTTTTGTTTCATTGTTTCTGTTATTTTCTTTGTCTTTCTCCTTTTTCTTTCTTCCCTTCTTTCTTCCTATGTATGTGTGTATGTATGTATGTATGTACATATATACATACATACACACATATACATACACAGAGCCTAAAACGGCACCTGATGTGTAGTTGATTCATTGATGATTGTCCTACATATTTTCACTGGTGGGCTTGGAGTGACTTTTACCTTTGATTCTCACCAAAATAAGTATTTTACTATAAAAAAAATTCCTATTTCCAGTGCCTCTCACCAAGTGGAGAAAACTGAGAGACCCAAGATTTTTGAGTTTCTATATAATCATTGCATAGTGGTGTAATCAGACAGGACTGGAATGTTTCATTTTTTTATCCCTCATTATCACCCAATATCTACCACTTTCAGTTTAGGGTCAAATACAAGCAGGAAAGGCATGGTTAGCAAATAGGAGACAGGCCTTCTGAGGTCTCTTGTGCGCACACCCCCTTCTTCATCCTGATAATTTGCTATAAAATCAAGATTCAAGTCACGAATAACAGACTGACCTAGGGGGACAAAAAGACAGAGTTAGGGAGGGATAGGACATACCAAGATGCAGGTGCTGGGCTATATTCACACCCCTAGCTATCTATTTCCATCTTTTCCTCAGCAAATCTACTTTAAAAGTCTAACATACTGAGATGATTTCTGTGGCACTTCCATTTTTTTCCAATTGTTTTCAAAGTGTCTGAGACTTCTATGTCCACATAAAACTTTGTCTTTTCATTATCCCCACCTTTTCTTTCTTGTCCCCAGGAAAAGACCAAAAGGAAGGCAAACCAAATGTGTGGTATTTGAAGATTTTTTCCCCCCAAAAATAAATAAAGTAGAACAAATAAAGCATTTGCATTAATGAGTTTGGGTTAAGTGCCGGGCAAGAGCATCTTAATTCCAGATGTTCTCATGGGATCTGTTCATAAGCCACATTCCCATGGGATTCTCAAAGCAGCCTGGAATTGATGAAGGCAGCTTGTCCACCCCCTCCCTTTGACCCACCCTCCATCAGATGATCCCACTCTTCTCCCTCAACACCCCCGCCCCTCCCCCCTCAACAATTTTATGTGTTGGCTTTTGGCCCACATATGTATGTGTCTCTAAAGGGTTATATGACGCTTAGTTTGGGTGGGGGGGAAAGCCACCTATGTGCCCATATCAAGTAGTTCTGTGGTGTGTTTTGAGTTAGTCAGCTCCGAAGAAGTCCAACTTTGGCCTCCTTTCAGATGGGTGTGTTGTGCATGTGTGTACACTCTGTTGCCGGGCTACTGCGGGAAACATACCGCCGGCAACACAGGTTGTCGGCCTTAAGTGTTGTGTGTCATGTCCCCTCAGGGTAAACGCCCATCTGGCATTTTTGGATTGTCCAGTATATATGCAGATATTATTTTAGTGTTGATTCACCTGTATATGAAATAAATGCTGGTGCCTTGAATGCTATAGATGTCATCTGCCAAAGATATAACAATTCCTATACCACATATTCCAAACATGTGCTCAGAATTCTGAGGGTCAAATGGGAGAATCTTCAAGCTGACTTATATTTATATTACTCATCAGTTGTGAATATAAAAGTAGGATAGATACACACACATATATATATACATGTACATAAATATTATAGATACATGTATACACATAAGACCTATAGCGTGTGTGTGTTTGTATGTGTGTGGATACACATACACATAGTATGTACACACATACAATTATATTGTATGTATATATGTGTATATTTATATATACACACTTAGGATTCCCTGTGTGTATTTATATATACATGTTTATACATACATGTACATACACATACATGCACACATACACATACATATACATCATATACAAACCTCAGGGAATCCTGAGTTCAAATTCAGCCTCAGACCAGCTGGGTCACTCTGGGCAAGTCACTTAACCTCTGTTTGTCTCAATTTCCTCATCTGTAAAATGAGGATGAAAATAATACCTCCCCCCCAGAGTTGTTGCAATGATCAAATGAGATCATTGTGAAATGCTTAGCATAATGTCTGGGGCATAATAGGCATTATATAAATGTTAGCTATGATTATAATTATTATTATTAATAAAATGAGGTAATAATTATAAAATGAGTAGATATATAAATGTTCATTATTATTAGACATCATATATGTGCATATGTATATGTATGAGTATACATATACACATATGTAAAGGGAATGCACTAAAGCTTGATGGGGCCTGGGGAAGGTAAATTCAGTCAATTCAGAGGAGGCTAAATCAGACCAGCTTGGCCAATGTAGTTTCATAACAACATCAATTCAGAACTTTCCTAGGTTTGATTTCCTTTCAGCCTAATCCACCAAGGAGTTACACACAAGTTCTGTGGATTTTCTGCACAATTACAGATTATTGCCATGGCAACAATGGCACCATGTGACCATTTTGCTACCTCAGAGACCAGAAACAGCCACTTAAAGGGAACACACATCATCGAGTAATGGGACTTCTGCTGTTGGCCTCACATTGTTTTAAGGATAATCATTGCTTTTTTACAGATGGAGTTTCCCCCCATTTTCATGAGCTTTTTAAAGCCGTTTTGATTTGCTCTAAAGCAGTGCCACATTTCCCTGTGTTTATTTGGCCATAATAAAAAAGACATTTTGGGGTTTTGTGGGAAAAAAGGGGTGAAATTGATGACTTGATTGGGGGAGAGGTGTTGGAAGGAAATGAGTATAAGAGAAAAAACTTTGTAGCAGATGGCTTTTCTGCTCCCATTTTCCCTGAATTGAGACCCACTTCCTCTTTGAAACTATGGATCTCCATGTGCATAGGAATGGAGTTGCCCTTTTCTGTAGAGTGAGCTGTGTTCTTCTGTGAGCCTTGCAGACACAAGAAGAAATGGGGTCCATGCTAATTAGGTTATAGAAATGATTGAGATGGGGTACCAGGTAATATTTTCACTCCAGCAAAACAATCTATTTCTCTTCAGAAAATTGTAGGCCTGGCCAAACCCCAGGTTCATTCTGCCAAACATTTCCCCTTTAATTTTTTAACCTCTGGGCATTTCAGAGAAAATTGAATCCACATGTTTTGAGATTCATTTGCAAATGCAGTTTGCTCAAAGCTGTTTGATGACCAGTATGCCCTCTGAGGACTTTTATGAGCTCCCCCTTCCCCCCCCCTTTTTTTCCTTTTCTAAGCTCCTTGCCTCTGAACCAGGAAGTGGCATTTGGAGTTTGTTTAGGAATTCAGGGCCTGCTACTCGCATAAAAGCTGCCAATGTTTCTTTTCCCCTGTTCTGGATCTTGGTGGTGTTAAGGAATAGTCTTCTCCACTGAATACACTGGAATATTTGAGGGTAATGAGCTGTTGTTTATACACAGAAAAACTAAAAAGCAGCTTTTATATGGAAATGGTCCAAGTTCTATGTCACATGGCTTTTCTATCCCTCTTTATTATAGGTGATATTTGTATGGAAACAGATGTTCTGTTTCTCAGGGACAAGTCTCCACCTGTGACAGAATTCCCTGTTTAGAACAGTGCTTATGAAGCCGTATCTTAAAGTTGAAATTCAGGGGGCAGCTAGGTGGCGCAGTGGATAGAGCACCAGCCCTTGATTCAGGAGTACCTGAGTTCAAATCCGGCCTCAGACACTTGACACTTACTAGCTGTGTGACCCTGGGCAAGTCACTTAACCCCCGTTGCCCCTCAAAAAAAAAAAAGTTGAAATTTAGGACCCTCTAGCCAAAATGGCAAAAAGTCCCCTCAAGGCCCTTTGTCAATCGCAAAATCCACAGATCTCCAGAGGTGTCTGGGATCCCTTTTTCTTGGAATGTCCTTAAAACACAACAGAACTATTTCTTCCCAGGCCACGCAGTCAGGAGCAGGAGATTCTGACTCCTAGTATTATAAGCAGCCTAGTATCATAGGATGATGATATTATGAGTAATTCAATAATTATAAGTATTACAAGGGGGAGAGGGTGTTCAGAGAACAATATAAAGCCATTTCTTTAAAAAAAATGCCCCTGGGGGTGGCTAGGTGGCGCAGTGGATAAAGAACCGGCCCTGGATTCGGGAGTATCTGAGTTCAAATCCGGCCTCAGACACTTGACACTTGCTAGGTGTGTGACCCTGGGCAAGTCACTTGACCCCCATTGCCTCGCCCCCCCAAAAAAGTTAAAAAAAATGCCCTAGGCATCATGAAAATGTACTTAGTAATGAGGAAGAAATAAGAGAGATTGGGGAAATATATGGTAGGTCAATCATCTCTAAACTGTGTTTTTGTTTGTGTGTTTGTATTTGCTCTAACAGTTCAGCTGTCAGGGCCCCAGTCAGGTGTTTTTTAATTATTATTGAAAATGTTAAGTGTTGTCCCACCTGTATTCCAGGACCCTCTTGTTAATGAGGCCTCACTCTGATGAGAGAGCTCTCTCTACATAAATATTTGTGAGAAAATAAGATGCTGCCAGGAAGCTTATTGAATACAATTTCTATTTTTTCCCTTTCTTTCTTCATTTCTCTTCACCACACTAATAGTCCCAGAGAAGCTCGAATTAAATTCACATGACCTATTTTTAACTTTCATCCCAACTTTTTTCCCTTCCTTCAAGCCTGAGAATTGAACAAATGCTGTACTTGGTAGTGTGTTGAATGTGAGGTCATAGGCATGATGAGTTCACTTTACTTTGAGGCACTGCCATGGAGCAGAAGCAGCACTGCATTTGGAGTCAGAAGCCCAACTCTAGGCTCATTTATTCACTTGACCTCTCCTGTGCCTCAGCTTCCTCTTCTGTCAAATAAGGAGATTGGACAAGGGAATAGCTAAGGTCCCTTCTGGCTCAGTCCTAGGAGCCATGAAATATTAGCCTGAATGGACTTGGGATGATAGAATCATAAGTACAGAGATGAAAGGAAGCTTTATTGTTCCCTGGTCCAATCCCCTCCTTTTAGAAGAAAGCAGGGCCAAGAATGAAGTGACTAACCCAAGTTCACACAGGTGGTAAATAGTAGAGCTGAAATTTCAATCCAAGTGCCTGAATTCTAAATCCAGCAATTTGTTTGACCACAACACACAGCTTCCCATTAAATAGTACATATGGTACCCTGTAGTTTTCTTTTTCATATCAGTCCATTTCATAAAGGAGAACAAATGATGAACCAATAAATCCTTCCCCTACATCCTGAAGACCCCTCGAAAACTCACAATTCTGCCTCTGCTTTGTCCCAACTAGAATTTTTAAGCCTGAGGCTATCTAGATGACACTCCATAGAGATGAAGGGGCCTGACTTTTAGGACTGAACCATTCAAATTAGAAGCCATAAAATCATGGGCACATAAAAAACAAAATATCTAATAAAGCAGACTTGAACACTCATATAAAATACTAAATAATTACTGTAATCACTTTTAGCTTGATTCTTTTCTTTATTTTTTAAGAGAAGAAGATGAGAAGGAAGGGTGAAAAGAAAATGGTGTTGAGTGAAGAGATATAGAATTATGTCTGATCTAAATATTGTCCAAATAAATCACTTAAAGATGACATCCAACTAGATGTTTAGCTTCCTGTAAACAAAACAAACATCAGACTGATTATTTTGTTTTGTTTTGTTTTGTTTTTGAGAGACTGATTATTTTTAAAATTAGTTTGGTTGGTAAGTATGTGTCTGCATAATTAGTCACAGAGGAAAGATGTTTACAGGTATGAGGGAGTTATTGTTCAGTCTTTTCAGTTTGTTCAACTTTTTGTGACCCTAGTTGGGGTTTTCTTTGCAGAGGTACTGGAATAGTTTGCCATTTCCTTTCCAGTTCATTTTAGAGATGAGGAAACTGAGGCAAATAAGGTTACGTGACTTTCCTGGAGTCATACAGCTAGTAAACCTCTGTGGTCAGATTTGAACTCAGGTCTTCCTGACTGCAGGCTCAGTACTCTATCCATTGTGCCCCCTAGCTGCTCAGATTGGCTTATGCTTTCTCATTATTAAGAATTATGTGTGCATATGTGTGTAGGAGAAAAAGGATGAACTTGGGGAAGGAGCAGGATGACAATCAGAATATTTTTTGAAACCATCAATTTCATTATTTTGGAACATTTGCCAAGCATTTACAGTGAAATCTTCCAGTAAGATCACCTTTGGAGATCTTAGGAAAAATCCAGAATCACAAAATTTCAGAGTTGGAAGAAGCCTCAACTGCTGTCTAGTCCAACTCTTAAAAGAAGCCCCACTTCAGCATTCAGTGGTAATTCAAGCCTTGGCTTGCTGATCTCCAGTGAGAAAGAACCTACTGAATTCCTCAGAAGCCCATTTCACTCCCAGAGAACTCTGGTGATTAGTATTAGAACATCTGACCCAAATTTGCATCTTTGACATTTTTACCCGCTGTTTCTACTTCTTCATCCTGGGGTTGGGTGGAATAAGTCTAAGCTCTCCTCCATATGACAGTCTTTCATTTTTATTTTATTTCATTTTTTTTATACTTTTGGTTTTATTGATGTGTTTTGTTTTTATATTACATACACTTACAGCTTACTCCCACTTCATGAGAGATCTCTGGTAACAAAGAAAAACAGTAAAGTAAAACTAATAATATAGTGACTTCATCTGAAAGTTTATGAAACAGTTCACATCTGGACCACCCCTCCCACCTCTTTTTTTTTAAAGTACTTGAAGACTATTACATATTCCCACCCCCCACAAAGCAAAACCCTTAGTTTTTATTTCCCAAAGTTTTCACTATAGTTTTTCAGTAAACAAACTGACTTAGAGACACTCTGGATCTCCCTCCTACCAAACCCCATTCACAGGCACTGGTTTAATAGCCAGGTCCCAGTGTATGATTTGTATGTGACATTGCTCAGAGCAATATGACATGATGTACCTCTTTCTGAGGAGCTCAAAGAGAAAAAGCTGAAAGGGGGGAGGAACAAGGAACTCCTTCTTTAAACAAATAAAAAAAAACTAGAATATTCAAAAGAATGATATAAGCAATAATAATGGACAATATTTGCATAACAATTTATACAGGTTATCTTATTTGAGGTCAAAACAAACCTATGAGGTTGGTTCTCCAAGTATCAGTGTCCTCATTTTTCAGGTGAGATAAGTAAGACTCAGAGGCACTCTACTGCACACTTAAGTTTAATCTGAATTATTAACATTTTCTTGAGTCTAGACAATCAATAAAACAATAAATTAAGCCCAGAGTTGTAACCTTTGCTCATTGTAAGTTCTAACATTGAAAAAAAAATACATATACACACATATATACACACGGGGTGGGCCAAAAGTCATGAAGGGGTTTCAATATTTAATAACTATTTTTGTTTTTAATTTATAATACTACAGCATCATATATAGTATAAGTAGAAAATGAATTTGCATTACATGTGAAAAATCAAATCTCGTAAATGGTGAAAAGTAAAGAAAAATAATTTTCAAAAAGTTATTAAAACATTGTTACTTTTGGCCCACCCTCTGTGTGTGTACACACATATATAGACATATATATATAATTTTTATATAAATATCTACATATAGTTATATAAATTTATATATAAACACATACAAACATATATATATAATAATTGGCTCTCCATATATACATTATATATATATAGAGAGAGAGAGAGAGAGAGAGATGTATAGAGATATAGAGATGTAGGTGTTGTTTTGTTTTTCCAGGAGATGCAGTTGTTAAATATTTACCAACCTACATTTTCCCTGCCTATATTGGATGCCTGTTTCTTCTGCCAATTTAGCTATATGCTCACTTTCCCTCTTGGGGCCTCAGTTTCTCTATCTGTAAAATAATGGAATGAAATAGATCATCTCTAAGGTCTTTTAAAGCTCTGAGATTCTGATTCAGTGGCTTGATTCTAGTTTCCCTGAGTCCCTAATGAGTCAGTAACCCTCATTGGGAAGGGAACGTGCCCTATCATATGTACAGCTGACACTGGCTATTCCAGGTCTGTAAATGCCCTGGAGCCCAAATATCTTTCCATATCCCCAAGAGAGGGAGCTGCTGCCAGGTCAAGACCAAGGTCCTGGGTTGGATAGGCTGAGGAAACTCATACTATAACCATCTAAGTGTACTTAGCCTGGAGAGGGAGAAATCAGAAGACTTCAGTTTCCATTACTGCTAGCCCCTTAACCTCTGCAAGCCAAACATAAGTAAATAAAACCCCAAAATAGAATTGGTTTTAAAAATAACAAGGAAAATTTTTTTTCTTCTTCTTTTCCCTGCCTTCCTTTTTGCTTTCCCCTCAGTGGCTCAGGCAAGAGAAACATGGTTTTTTTATGGACTCTGTTGTCATGATTGAGAGGATTCTGTTGGTTTATAGTTCAATTCTCTGGAGTTCATGGTTGGCATGTTGTTTGATTTTTGTCCCCAAATGGACCTGTTTGTATTTGACTTGATTGTGTTGTCTTGGTGATGCCTGCAGTCTTACAGGTGAGAGGAGGAAGAATATGAGAATAGGGAAGTGGCTTCCTTCTGTGAAGTGATGAAGAAAGGAATGGAAAAGAGGAGGGGAGATAGTTGATCAGAGACTCAATGAGCAAGGTTGAGGAAGATAAGACTTTTGTATTTTTTTCCTTTTAGTTAGGCTTCCAGACATCTCTTCTAGAAAAAGCATGGGACTAAGAACTGGGAGATCTCATCTCTAGTCTTAATTTAGCCTCTCAGCTAGTCAATTAGTCTCCCCATATCTTGGTTTCTCCATCTGCAATACATGAGAACCCTAATTCTCTGTATCTCACGAAGTTATTTTAAGGATCTAGAAGATGTTAGAATTATAGAATCTTAGAGCTGGAAAAAGGTCATCTAGTCCAGCCTCCAACTCACCACAAGATTCTTTTCTATAACGTCCCTGACAGATGGTGACCCAGCCTCTGGTTGAGGTCATATGTTGAGTTGAAATCTAACTCCTTGTGACTTCCTCAAAGCAATTTGGGAAGATGGTCTTTGAAGAAAGGCATTTTGTGGAGTCACAGAATTTTAGGGTTGAAAGGGAATCTCAGCAGATCTAACCCTAACCAGAAGCAGGACTATCTTCAATTTTCTCCAAAATTTTCAACTTTCAACTTATGTGATACTCTGAGTGGCCCAAGATCTCACTTCTTGAATCAGCTGATTAGGAAAGAACTCATTAGGCAAAATATGTTTATACCCAGGGATGCACACATAGAGATGCATATATACATTTTTACTTACATGTTCATTTAATACTCTGAAAAGTTTCTAATTTCATAAATGGGATTACTCTTTCCACCAAAAGAAAATTTCCTACCAGTACCTCCATACTTCAGTGGATGGTCTTCATGAGTTGTGGACAAAATCATCAGCTGGTAACAAGCTTTCTGGTATAAAGCTGTTTGGGGGATGAAAGACGGAATATATTCTTTTGTTGGTGCATTCTGAAGCCTTTCCAACCTGATGCAACTTAAGCTTAAAGTCTGTTCTCAAAGTTTTCAAGAACCCTATTCATCTCAACACCATGATGAGGCATCACAGTAGAGATTTCTTGGAGGATATAGATACACATTTGCTTATATAGCACAGATACACAACCCATAAATAGGCATCTGAGCTTTTAATCTGGAAGGAGGCCACTGAGTTTGAAGAGTATATAAACTGGGGACTATGGACTTATTTTTTTTAATATGTCAATAACTATATTTCAACAAAACTGGTTTCCTTCATTATGATACATATTTTATTTTATGCATTTAAAAACATTATTCTGAAAAGCAGTCAATAGGCTTAACCAGACTGCCAAAGGGGCCCAAGACATATATAAAAATAGTTATCAGAAACCCTGCTAAGTTGTATAAATGAGGAAACTGAGGCCTAGAAAGGCCTGCATGCCTTACCCATGGTCACACAGGTAGTAGGATTTGTTCCTTTGCTCCAAGCTGAGCAAAATAAGGACACCATCTTGGCTGACAGAAATAACCATACTTCAACAGGGCATTAAGCTATATTAACAGACTAGACTAAGAAGCCATTAGAAATTCCTGGTTGAATCAAAAATTGGTTTCAAAGACTCTGAGATACCTCAAGGCCAGCAAGATCTCCAGAGAGGATGGGAACTGATTGGAACTGAAGCACTGCCTCATCTCTGTGCATCTGAGTGAACACTTTAAATCTCCAAAGATTGAACTATAAAGAGAAAATAGTTTATTAATAATTCACAGTCTTCAAGAAAGGAAAAAAATGTCAAAAACATATGCTCAGGAACAAAGCTTGATTTTATTTTCCCTGTTTAGAGTAAAGAACACTGTGTAGAAAAAAAAAGTGAAACTCATACATTGATTTTGGTCCCTTTTTTGGTTATCATTGCATGTGGTGAATTTGTATGTGTATGTATGTACACCAGTATCAGGGCATATGTGTATAGTTTGTTTTGCCCCTACCCAAATGCATGTAAGCATTTGCTTTGACTTCCTCCTGGATGTTTCAAATTCTCCAAATCAAATCCTCTGTAGTTTGTGGGGGATTGTTAGCAACCTCGTATTGTTTTCAGGCCTTTAATTCTTGAGGATATTTTCATAATATAGTTATTAGCCAAACACACTTAATTGGAACTTGTGAATTCCAGGCTACTTACTCAACTCTACTATGAAAACATGTTATGTAGTTGTTTTTTTGTTTTTTGTTTTTCTTTTTACTTCCAGTATAAAAAGAAGTCTGATTAACCGTCAGACCTAAGAAAGTTCCACTGGAAGTAAAAAAGCTGAATAACACAATGGAGTCAGCTTGATGGAGGATAGAAGTACAAGAAAAGGCAAAGGAGACGACCCCTCAGTTACTGCCTAAGAAAGCACTTTTCCTAATGGTTGATATGGTATAATGGCAAAAAAAAGGATTGGATGCACCGGCCCTGCAATCAGGAGGACCTGAGTTCAAATCCGACCTCAGACACTTAATACTTACTGGCTCTGTGACCCTGGACAAGTCACTTAACCCCAATTGCCTCACAAAAAAATAAAATAAAAAGTATTGGATTTGGGGACAGATAACCTGACTTTGAACTTTGATGAATTTGAGGTCATCTTGGGTATGCCATCTACTAAACTCTGAATCTTAATTTCCTTATTTGAAAAAATGATGAGGTCAGGCTAGTTCAGAGGAATTTCATCTTTTTGTGTCTGGAGAAACCTGCTGAACCCCTCTCAGCATAATTTTGTTAAATGCATTAAAACAAAATACTTGGGATTACAAAAGAAATCAATTAAATTTAAGTTGTTTGGATTTTTTTGGCCTTTTAGATACACAGAGCTCCTGAAATCTGACCCCTTGGTTAAGAACCTCCAGGTTGTATCCTCTAAGTTCCTTTCTGGCTTTAAGCCCTAATCTATCTTTGATTGCTGCTCAGTTTTCCTGAGCTTCAATTTTATCATATGTAAAATTAGCAAGTTGAATTAGTAGTACTTGAGGTCCCTTCCATCTCTGACCTTCCATTGTTCTAAGCACCCAAGGAATAAGATATTCCAAAATATCACTGTAACACAAATAACAATTGGAATTCAGCATAAGACATTTTAAACCTCTTGACAGAGCTCCCTTTAGGATTTGGTAAATGGGGCAACTGCCTGAAACCAAGAATTATGTGTAATAGTGGGGCGTATGAGGTGTTCAAGAAGAACTAGCACCTCTGGTGTGAGGGCTTGCTAAGCCTTTTCAGTGCTGCTCATCCAGCTTTGGTGTCTACCTGGCACTCAACCCTGACCTGTGGCTCCAAGACACTCTACAGTGTGCAAAGGCCACAGCCTGGCAAACTGGCTCCAAAGACAGGGTGACTGACGGGCCTCAAATCCATCAGTGATTTGGGGGAGGGGGATGTCTACTCCAAACATGTGAAGACTTCTCCCCGTAGGATGGATAGATGAGAACAATTTGTTCCAATGACCTTGAAGGAGGCTAACAAACAAAGCTCTGTGGAGAGCTTGGAGCTTGATCAAACATTGAAGATGCCAGGGTCATTCTAAATTATCACTAGTTATCCTGACTTTTGTCTTGCCACTGAACTTGATTGACTCTGGAAGAGAAAGCGAGACTGATGACTTTGTGCAACTCTGCCTCACTTAATCCAATTCAAACATGAGTCAAGATAGTATCCTGTGAAGTCATTGTTCCTCTTCAAAAAAAAAAAAAAAAAGGCAAAGAGCAACAACACATAAAATCTTTGTGATTTCCTTGGTTTGCTTCCCATCCTTTGTGAGCTGCCTTAAACATCCCCACTACCCTCCAACCACCACCCACACATAGGCACACATTCCTCATCCTTAATCTCTTCTATAGAGTGACTCTAAGCTCTGGACTCCACTAACCAAGGCCACTCTCTTGAGCTCTAGTTTAACAGATTTGTCACATCAGTACTTTAAGGATCTGTGATTTCATCTGTGAGAATAAATCCTTTCATTGATGCATTTTGAAACATTTCCATGCCTGAGTAGTCATTTTAGCAACTTTTGAAAGTTGAAGAAGAAAAAAAAATAAAAACAAAACAAAAACAAAACAAACAAACAAAAAGTTTAGGAGGAGGTAAAGAAACAGAGAAAGAGAAGGATGAGGAGAAAGAAGGAGAAGAAAAAAGATGAGAAGAATGAAAAAGTGGAGAAGGGGAAGGAAGAGAAAAGAAGAAGATGAAAAAGAAAATGATGATGATGGAGAGAAGAAAGAGGAAGGAGAAGAGGAGAAGGAGGATGTTGAAGAGGAGGAAAAGGAGAAGGAAGAAGAGGAGGAAGGGAGGAAGGAAGGAAAGAAGGAAGGAAGGAAGGAAGGGAAAAAAGAAGTTTTAGTAGGGGTATGCCTGAGTAGAGATTTTAGCAACTTTTGAAAGTTGAATAGGAAACAAAAATAAAAACAAAACAAAAATGAAACAAACAAATAAAACAAAAAAAGTTGAGTAGGAGGTGAAGAAACAGGAAAAGAGAAGGATGAGGAGAAAGGAAAAGAAAAAGGATGAGGAGAAGTAGGAGAAGTAGGAGAAGTAGGGGATGGGGAAGTGGATACAATTCTGGATATAAAGTCAAGGAGATCTGCGTGTAAATTCAGATTCAGATACTTACTAACTGTGTAACCCCCAACAAATCATGTAAGCTCTCTCTGCTTCTCCTTCATGTGAAAAAAAAAATGGAGCCGATAAGCTGATAATAACACCTGCCATACAGGGATGCTATGAGGATCAAATCAGATACTATATGAAGTGCTTTGCAAACCTTAAAGCACTATATAAATATTTGTTTTTATTACAAACAAAATATATCAATGTTTTTAGAATAATACTCAAGGTGACCACCACTTTAAAATGATGCATGAAAAAACAACAATAACACCAAAAAGAGACATCTAGGTGGTGCAGTGGATGAAGTACAGGCTCTGGATTCAGAAGGATCTGAGTTCAAATCTGACCTCAGACACTTGACACTTACTAGCTGTGTGACCCTGGGCAAGTCAATTAACCCTCATTGCCCTGCCCCCTCCACCCCCCAAAAAAGATGCATGAGATTATAATTGAAGTGGAGGAACATGTATACAAATACAGGATAGAGGAAGAAGAATCGTCCTCTTTTCAACCTTTCCTCCCTCTAATTTCTCCTCCTGCCTGCAGGATACTCTCAAGATCTTCCAGTTCTCTTCCAACCTGGAGATTCCATGAACCAGGGTCTTCACTCCATGATGAGAAGTCATAAAATAATTTTGGTGGAGGTTTTATTCTATGTGGTCTAACAACTTCTATTAAAGCTGTTTATATAAATGAGTCAGTCTTAGGGGAAAAAAAGAAAGCCATAGAATCATTCAAGAAGTCCTACTACTGGTTCTTTCATTCCTTTTTTTTTTTTTAGTGAGGCAATTGGGGTTAAGTGACTTGCCCAGGGTCACACAGCTAGTAAGTGTTAAGTGTCTGAGGCCAGATTTGAACTCAGGTACTCCTGACTCCAGGGCCGGTGCTCTATCTGCACCCCTAGCTGCCCCTTCTTTTATTCTTTTTAAGAAGCTGAATGAAGAAGCAGTTGATAGGTGCTCCACTGATATAGCATGTGTGGGCATTCTAATTATCCATTTTTGTTATAATGAATCACTTTTGAAAAAAATGGAAAAAAAATATTGTCTCTAAGCATGTGGACCATGTCACTCCCCTACTAAAACATGCTTAAAAGCTCCATTGCCTTTGAGCATGTAAGTTTTTATAGGGCCCCCCTTTTTGTCATGGACCCCTTTGTAAGGCTTTCAAAGAATCCTATGGATACCTCAGAATATTTTTTAATGAATAAAACAAAATACACAGGATTACAAAGAAAACCAATTATGTTGAAATAAAGATGTAAATTTCTTTTTTACCATCCAAGTTCACAGACCCCCTAAGGAAGACCCCCCTGCTTTAGGATAAAATCCTTTAGCTTGACATTTAAAGGGCCCCAGAATCTGACTCCTGTCTCTGTTTTTAGTCTCATTCCATATTACTCCCTGTTCTCCAATCTAGTAAAATTGCCCTGCTGGTTATTCTGAACATGACCTCAGCTCCTGCCTCCATGTTTTTGCATAGGTTGTTCTTTAGGCATCTCTAGAAAGCACCTTCTCTTCACCTCTGCTCAGAGGCAACCTCCTATGCAAGGCATTTCTTCATCTTTTCACTTTGTTGTTGTGTTCTGTCTCTTGAAGCTATTTGTTATTACTTCTACATAAATTTTGAATTTACTTCTATATATGTATGTATACATATATACATACACACACACACATATATATATATATATATAATTCTTTCTGGTAGAACAAAAACTTCTTGAGGGCAGGGCTTTTTCTTTTAAATTTTGGATCACTGCATTCCTAGTACTTATTACCTGTGTATATAGTAGGTTGTTAATTAATACTGGGTGGATTGAATCATAGAAGGATCATAGAATTTAAACTGGAAGGGGCCATAAGAGGCTAGCTACTCCAGCCTGCTCATTTTACAAATGAGGACATGGGTTCCAGATTGGTTATGTGACTTGACCAAGATCCCACTAGTCATCAGTCCTAGAGCTTGGCATTCTAATCCAGATTCTCTGCCTCTAACTATAGCTTTCTTCAGGGGGCATCAAGCTACCTCTAGTACAGTCTTGATATTCAGAATTCCCTTTTAAAATACAAATATTTCTGGCAAGATTCTATCCCTATCCCTTGTTTCCTCATCTTCAAAGATGGAGATAATAATACTTGCCCTGCCTACCTCGTAAAGTTGTTCTCAAGAAAGAATTGTGTAAACTCTAAAGCATCATAGACATGTGAGCTATTTTCTCCTCCTAGACCATAAAACTGAAGGCAAGGAAAATCTTTTTTTATTTCTTTTGTATTCTCCACCTCCTTCTCCCCTTTATGCCAGAACTCAATGAGAATTGCTCTGGTAATGCCTTGAAACCTGGTTTTCCTTAGAGCAAAGCTTCTTAAACTGTAGGTCTCAACCCCATATGGAGTTACATAACTGAATGTGGGGGTCACAAAAAATTTAGCAACAGTAAAAGCATAATGTATACCTATTTTATATATCTGGGGTAGCATAGAAATTTCTTGGGGGAAAAGGGGTCACGAGTGGGAAAAGTTTAAGAAGTTCTTCCTTTGAGCACCTGTTGATGTGGATCATCATCATCATTGCCTCTACTTAGGTCAGAGCAGTCCTCCAGTTCTGCTATTTGTTAATCCTCAAATACAGAAGTTCTGCTTCCAAGGATTTGGGACATTGATTTCGACACATCTGGTTCCTCCCCCAAAAGGGGATCTTGGCCTAAAGATGTTTTCTTTCTTAGAGCTCCCAGAACTCTTTCCTCTAATCTAACTCTCAGGATAGTTCAGTCTTTCTCCAGGCTGAAACTACACCCACCAAAAGCTGATGCAGCATTTGGTACAATTTTGGGGCTGTCCTCTGAAGCTCAATGTTCTTTTTGCCTCACTTCAGTCTGTAGTACCTACTTCACATGGCTTTCACTATCACTCCTTCCTAATGTTATAGTTCCTCATCGACCTCTGCTCTTCCTTGGCCTCCTACAATTATTTACTAGGAAAAAGTGACGTTTCAACTGTTTTATGAAACAAGAGACAAGCATACTCAGTGTTAACAATTTTTTTTTTCCAGGAGATGTCTCTTGAGCTTAGTAAACTACTTTGTCCCATAGTAGATATGGTGGAAGTATCATCCAGCCTAGTCAGCTGGTTGTTTGTCTGATTTGGTCAATTCTAGCTTAGCCTTACTTGCTAGAGAGAACTTTTATCAAATTCACAGTGAAATGGCCACTGTAACTTCTCCAATTTCAAAGGCCTCATCATAATCTTGAAGTCCCTTTCATCACTTTCAATGTATTCTCAGAACTCATTCATTCAACCAGCATTTATTAAGTGAAGATCTACTATATGGATTATGTCTTGCAAATACAAAGGCAAAAGTAAAAAAAAAAAAATCCCTTGACCTCATGGAGTTTCCATTCTCTTGGGATGGGGGAGGGAACAATAATAAAGAAAGATGAATGCGAAATATAAACAATTTATTTTCTAAGGGAAAGGACACTAGTTAGGGCAGTCTGGGGGATAGATCAGGACAGGATTCCCAAAAGAGTTGGCCCTTGAACTGAACTTTGAAGGAAGCTAGAGATTCAAAATAATAAACTGGGGTGGAAGGAGGCATTCCACACATGGAGCGGCAGACCCTACAAAGTCATAAACACAGGAGATAGAATATAATTTACAGGGGACCCACAAATAAGCCCACTTGCCTGGAATTTAAAATGTGTGAAGGAAAGTCATATGTAGTAATCCTGGAAAGATAGGCAGGAGGCACATTTTGAAGGACTTTATATTCAGAACAAAGGAGCTATGCGGGGGAGAGGGAAGAGTTCTAGGTTTCAGTCAGGTGTCAGTGGCCATTCTGGATGAGCAAAGGATACAGAAAGGATTTTAAAATCAATTGGCCAGTGGATAGAGCACCAGCCCTGGATTCAGGAGTACATGAGTTCAAATCCAGCCTCAGACACTTGACACTTACTAGCTGTGTGACCCTGGGCAAGTCACTTAGCCCCAGTTGCCTCACAAAAAAAATATATATATATTAAAAAATAAAATAAAATGAATAGCCTAAGAGAATAGCGAGTTTCCCTTTATAGCTGTTGCCCCATCTAGAAAGACAATGAAGGCATATGTGGGGAATGGCAATATCTGCAATGATTTTCTAAACCTCTGGGACAGAACAACATTGTCCTTAGGATCTTAATCTGTGACAAAAATTCATTTGCCTTTTCAAAAAAAAATCCAGTTGACTGAATCCAGGGGAAAGGAAGCTGGGCAGTGTCATCATCATCTAGGCTGGACCCTAGATAACAAGGCTGTGTTAACTGTTTCCAGCAGTTGGTTCCATTTGGAAGGCTAAAATAAGGTGTTTCTATCAGAATCTTATTTTCATTGAACTTCTGAAAGGGGGCTGGAGAGACCTTAAGAAGGTCATTATACTGGGTGTAACCAGGACAAATTCTCTGCCAAGTGCAATACCCAAATGTCCTACTAATGCTTTCTAAAAGGCAGAGCTTATATATGTGTGTGTGTGTGTGTGTGTGTATATACACATGAGTTCAAATCCAGCCTCAGACACTTGACACTTACTAGCTGTGTGACCCTGGGCAAGTCACTTAGCCCCGGTGTCAAGTGTCTGCAGCCACATTTGAACTCAGGTCTTCCTGACTCCAGGGCTGGTGCTCTATCCACTGCGCCACCTAGCTGCCCCAGGAAGAGCTAATATCAAAACACACAGAGAAACATAGGTGGAAAGACTTGAGGGCCAATTGCTCAGGCTAGCTGGCAAACAGTCCTACTTTTAAGACAGAAGAGCTCTATAGTCATCCTGTTTGTGTCCTGAGCTAGCTCAGCTCCACACCATTCTCCAGCCGTACCTGCAGTGCTTTCTCCCTTCTCTTTTCCCTCTCTGTGTCCCCACCTCTACTTTTTGAGATCCTATCTATCCTTTAAAGCATAGCACAAATGTCACCTCCTCTGTGAAGCCTTCTCTGCTACTCCTATTAGTTAATATTCCCCTTATCTTCGACCTTACCTAGCATTCAGTTATGTATTCATCATATGTCATTTGATATAGTGAATTGTGTAGTGTCAAATGGTGCTACTTGTTTGTGAATTCTATGAGGGCAGGGACCATGTCTTGCTTAATCTTTGTCTCTCTCCTTTTGCCCAGCATAGTGTTCTTCATATATTAGGGACTTGCTAAAAACTTGATGAAATTGCTGACAGGTCTGCAGAAACATAAAGTCTGCCTTTAGCTTTCTGAGTCAACATGACAATGGAAAGATGCTAAGTGAAGAAAACATTCTAATCTAGGCTCAGCCACTATTAACTATATGATCTTGGGTAAGTCATTTCCCTGTATGGATATCAGTTTCCTATAAAGTGAAGTAGTTATATTAAAAGTTGTCTAATATCCCTTCCAATTCTAGTTTTTTTTTATTTTTTTATTTTTATGCATATGTGTATACATATATAAGTTTTTTTTTTTTAAAGCAGGGGACAAACCAAGGAGCCCAAGAAAACAAACAGAAGATCTATGCACATGATGACAAGATCATGGATGCCTTCTGAGCAGCTAAAAAGGTCAGATATTTATGAATTTTTATATATTGAAAATTGATAGCAGCATGACCTCATTAAAGAGCTAATATTAGTAGAAACGGATAGGTCAGTGTCAAAAACAATGCCCGATTCCCAGCACAAGGTACCTGACTTAGTCAAGTTGTGTCAACTTCAACAGAATGTGAGCAGAGGTAGAATACAGACTGTCATTCCCAATTAACAAAACCTCTGGTTTGTCCATGTTTAGTGTCAAAGAATTATGACACATCCGAGAGGAGACAGCCATTAGACACCTACTGTCCCATTCACACCTGTCCTGCATACAACCAAACCCGATCACTTATTAATGTCATTGTCACAGTCTCAGTCCCATTTTCCACATTAATTTCTTACTTGCCATTAATTCATTCAGTGACAGAATGGCCACCTTTGGAAGGAAACTCAGGAGATAGTTCACAGCCTCCTCCCAGAAATAACAAAATTACAGAATGTCAGTGCTGGTCATAGTTTCAATCTTCTCATTTTATAGATGCAGAAATGAAGGCCTAGAGAATTGAAGTGACCTGAACAAAGCAAAATTATAGAATGCCAAAGTCTACTAATGAGTCACCCAGAAATATTGATTTCTTGGACATCTGCTAAGCAAAGATGCTGGGAAGTCAATGATATACCTAGCATTTAGGAAATTGGTGAAATAAAAAGGGATTTTGGGGGTGTTTGGAGGAAAGAAAAGAGGGAATCAAATATATTTTTGATGGGTGAAAAAAAACACAGAGGAGCAGAATCCGGGAAGGTGGTAGGAGTCCATATTTGGCTAAAAGAATATGATTAAATTTGGTGGAAACTCAGGTATTATTCTACCAAAGACTAGAGGAATGAGAATTAAATGAAAGAGCAGATGTGCAAAGGCTCAGGAATTTGGCAGTGAATACAATCCCTTAAGTTGGTGTTAGTTGAAGACAACACCATGTTCATGAGATCCAGTAAAGGACTTTAATTATAGGGGATTCAAGATCAGAATGGCTGCAGCATAATTCCTAATGGGCTTATATTTGCCCTTGAATAAGCAATCCCCATAAGGGACCTTAATGATCATCAAATCTTCTTATTTTACAGAAGAGGAAACTGAGACCTTGAGAGGAGTGGCTTAAAGTTGCAAAGAAGCAGAAGGGAGACTAGAACTCAGGTCTCCTGAGTCCTCATCTTATACTGTTTTCTCTGCCTCAAGCTGCCTGCCCTGATAACTTAGTACAGGAAAAAAAGGAGGGGAAATACCAAAATAATTATTTTTAAAAAAAGGCATTTGCAGATGATCTAAGAAACATGATACTGGCCAGAACCCAACACCATGGCCTTCTGATGCAGGCCCAGCCTTTCCCATGGGATCAGAAGATGACTCATAAAGGAGCCCCTCCCATGGAGAGCCCTTTGCAGCCAGAAAGTTATTGTTGAGGAGATCTGATGTGCCAATGAAGGTCAGATTTCCCCCCAAGATAACTGTTTGTTTATCTCTCCTCCAAATAAGTCCTAGCAAGACTGTTTCCCGAAATGTACACAGGAAGAATGTCGGTGTCCAAAAGATGAAGTTCACCTCTGACCAACATTTTATTTTTATTTATTTCTATGTGTTTTGGGTTTTTTTTTTTTTTTTGAATCACAGGCCATGTCTCTTGGCAAAGATTAGTATAGTGTTCAGTGTTTATGGACGTTCCACAGCTCTGAAGGAACAAAATATAAAAATCTGATAGACTGAACTAAACCAATAAAATTGGTTCTGCAAAAGTAAAATGAAATAACCCACAGCATAGTTCTAGCAATTTTGCAGGGGGTGGGAGGTGGAGGTAGAGAGGGTAGTAAGGGAGTGGTAAATGGAATTTGGGTAGATGTGTCCTAATCTGTTGTTCACTGATGATATTAAAGAAAAAAGGATGGATTTTATTAGTATCTTTTGTTTCTTTTGTTTTTACATTGGCTATGCTTCCCTTGGTATCCTTCCCCCTCTTCCTGCCCAGTGAGTCCTCCCTTTGGTGGAGCGGAATTAAAAAGAAAAAAAAGAACAGGAAAAAATGGAAAAATCAATATTTTTTTTAAAAATTGGTATTCTATGCAGTATTCCTCATCCATGAATCTTGACCTCAGCAAAGGAGCAGGTGAAGGTTCTTCCCTCTAGATCTATTCTTCTTCTTCAGGACTAAGGATGTTCTGTATGGTTTCACAACACTCATTTTCATCTGTTTGGGTGGTGGTGATATTCTTTCCATTTACATTGTTGCAGCCATTTTCTACATTGTCTTCCTGACTTTGTTCACTTTATTTTGCATCAATTCATATGAGTCTTTCTGTGCTTCTCTGCATTCACCATATTTGTGGTTCTCTTGGAGCACAGTAATATTCTGTTATCTTTGTATAGCACATTTTGTTTAACCATCCCCCAAATGATGAAGTATCCTTTTAGCCAGAGGCTAGAGATAAAGACTAAACTTGTGATTGTGTATCTCCTTTCTGGAATTCCTTGATAAGAAAACACCTTGCCTCCATTCAGGTTGTCCACTTCTCTCCAAATTTAGTTTTAGATATCTGAGTAGAGCACTGACAATATGTGTCATAGGCTAGACTTGAACCCAGGCCTCCCTGGTTCCAAGGTCAGCTCTTTATCTACTATACTATGCTGCCTCTCATGTTACTACAGGTAAATGTTTAAAGTCCTGTTTTAAAAGTATTAAAAGCATCTATAGATTACTGATCAACAACTATCAAGGGACACAAAAGTTTGGCTTGGCTCTTTTTCAGTTTGGTCTATGACCCAGGGCTGTGAGATTTTGGAGAAATATGCTGCCCAGGAAATTTGGAGGGCTTCTGATTTGGAGTCAAGATGATAGGCCTTCTACTTGGCCCATACTTTTTCAGAATTGACATTTTAGACACAACTAGTTCTAAACCAGGGAGTATAGAGATAGTAGTTGTAGAGATAGAACCAAAATCCAAGTGACTCTTCTGCAACCTCAGAATTAGGTAGAAGGCTGACAGCTCCCTTACTTCTAGTGCTGGAGCAAAGTCTTCTTTGGGAAGCTGAGCCCTAGGTAGATCTCACTGAAGAAGAAAGCCGAGGCCTCGCCACAGGCAACAACAAGCGGCAGAACTGGGAATGCTGCCCCTATTCATCACGTCTCAGGTTGGATCCATAGTGCTGGCAGGACTGGAGTGAGAAAGAAAGGCAGAGGATGTGAGGCAGATGCAGGGGCGTTTCCAGGACCATTGGGGGGTGGCTCTCCAAGCCAACTCTCAGGACTGCAAACCCTCACTCGTAAGCTCTGTCCAGCTTACGAACGTTTACCATGGAAGACAGGGGGAAGGACAAAGCTCAAGGTCTGTTACTGTTAAAACAACACTTGGGAATCCATTTCAGTCTTGAGATAGCAGTGGTATTCAAAATAATGATCATGTCAAGATAACTTGGCATGTAGTAAGCATTGAATAAATATGTTTTTATTTATTGATTAAGAACATGTTTTAGCTATCATAACATAGAAACAGAAGGAAAGGGTACTGAGGAGAGGGAGGGAATCTTATAGTTAGATGATATATAATTTGGAAGCTATTAAATTCTGCTCACCCATCCTTTTAATGCATTTGTGCCAGAGGAACAGGTGCTCCTAGATTGTCAGGAACAGCTCAGCATATGCAGAAAATCAATCCCAAATAAAGTTCAAAGAGACACTTTCAAAGCTGGGTTCAAGGTGACAAATGGCCACTAATGAGAAATGGACTCCTGCCCCTTGCCTGACTGACAGGTGAAAGGAGATCCTGTGTGGAGAGGACACCTGCTCTTCCCTGATCCAATTAAGACCTCCAACTGTTTGCAGTAACATGAGATTCAAATTAATTGATTCTTTCTTCTAAATCTGCCCCCAGGAAAATCGGACATGAAGTAGGAACTGTGGAATGATAATAAAATAAAATGACAAGTTGTTTTAATGTTTTCTGGGTTGGATGCCACACTGTATTACCGCCACTTTCTTGTGGCTTAACCCTTCTACCATACTACTATTCTCTCTGCTTTTAGGGAAGAGTAATAACACCAGAGGTGGAAAGGATTTGGGGGGCTCACTTTGTCCAACCTGTTCCTGCACAGGGCTCTTGTATACAACACCTCCTACAAGTGGTTATTTGTCCACTACTTTAAAATCTTTTTAGCGGGAAAACCCATTACTTCCCAACTGGGCTTTGAGAGGAGGGACGGTTTCCCCTCTTTGTTTTTTTATCTCTAGAGCCTAGCATAGTATCTTCCCTCTGAGATCAACTTCTTTTTACATGGCATGTATCTTGCATGTACCTAGTTATTCACATGCACTCTCCAGGGGTGTGCTGGAGGCAGATTATACCAGCTCAAGAGAGCTATTCGCTAAATTGTCAGGGTCAACATTTAAACCTTGGAAATGGGCAAATGCTACAAATTGGGACTTGATTGATTGTTTTGTTGATTGTTGAGACTAAAGAAAGGAATGGAGGAAATATTAATAATGCATATCAAATGTAAAATTGTGTCCTGTGTTTTCAGAGAACTGGTAGCACACTCCTGAATCTCCTCTATTAGAATATGAGCTTTATGAGGGCAAAGAATGTGGTTTTTGCTTCTAAAACCCATAGTGCCTGACATATAGTAGGGCACTTAAATTATTCATTGATTGGTTAATAAATAGCTACCAAGACAGCCTGTTCCACCTTTGTATAGCTCTATTTTTTAAATCATAAAAGTATATTATTATCTTCCTGTTACATGTAAAGATAGTTTTCAACATTTATTTTTATAAGATTTCTAGTTCCAATTTTCCCTCCCTCCCTTCCCTCCCCCTCTCCAAGACAGAAAAAAATCTGATATAGCTTATATTTGTACAATCACATTAAACATATTTCTGCATTCATCATGTTTTGAAAGAAGAATCAGAAAAAGGGGAAAACCTCGAAAAAGAAAAAAAATGTAGAAACAGTATGGTCAGTCTGCATCCTGATTCCACAGTTCTATTTTTCTGGTTGTAGAGAGAATTTTCCATCATGAGTCCTTTGGAATTATCTTGGATCATTGTATTTATAGCTCTGATTTTTAGGAAGTTTTGATGTACATTCAACCAAAACCTGCTTTTTTGCCACTTCTGCCCATTTCTCCTAGTTTTGCCCTCTTGAGCCAAGCAGAAGAAATTTAATATCTCTTCTGTGTGACAGCTTTTCAAAAACTTGAAGACAGCTGGCTTTGATGTCTTCTCTAGCAGGGGAATAATAACATAATCATAGTTCACATTTCTGTAGTGTGTTGAGTTTTGCAAAGTGCTTTCTCTAGTAGTGGTGATAGTAGGGGTTGTGGGAGAAGTCTAAGTGCCATATTTTCAATCTGGAAAATTTGCATTTGAATTCTTGCTTTTCGACTTACTTCACTTGAGACACTGAGCAAATACTTTAACCTCTTTGGGTCTCAGTCTCCCCATCTGAAAATAGAAAAGGATATTGGACTAGATTACTTTTGAGGTTTCTTTAAACTTTTTGTCTATGAACTTTGAACTATGTCCCCCCTAAATCTTTTCTTCTCCAGACTCAACAACTCCAGTTTCTTCTACTAGTCCTAATGTCAGATAGAAATTAAGCTTCTTGAGAGCAGGGACTATTTCATTTTTATCTTTACATTCATGTCTACACTGTCCAACACATAGTAGACACTTAGAAAATGTGTTGATTGACTGATATGATGTGATCTACCCTCATCCTGATACAACCTAAGACTGCATTCACATTTTTGGCAGCCATGTCACTGTTAACTCATATTATTTCTCCTCCATGGCACAGGCCCAATAACAACAACTAGCATTTTTATAATGCCTACTATGTGCCAGGAATAGTGCTAAACACTTTACAAATGTTATCTCATTTGATCCTCACAACAACCCTCGAAAGTTCTATTACATTTGGAGAAACTGAGGCAAACAGAATTTTTTTTTAGTGACTTGCCCAAGATCACATAGCCAATAAGTATCTAAGGTTGAATTTGAAGTCATCTTTCTGACTCTAAGCCTAGAAATCTATCTATTGTGATAGCTAGCTTCTGCTTTTCTCTCTTAATACACTTTTTCTTGATGATCTCATCAGCTCTTAGAGGTACAATTCTGTTCTTTTCACAGATGACTCCAAGATCTATTTATTTAACCATAGGCACTCTGCTGAGCTCTTCAACATATCCAAAATAGAACTTGTTATCTTTACCCCAAAACCTTCCCTCCCTCCCTCCTCCAAACTTCTCTCTGTCTCTGTCTCTGTATGTCTCTGTCTGTCTGTCTCTGTCTGTCTCTGTCTGTCTCTCTGTCTGTCTCTCTGTCACTCTCTCTGTTTCTGTCTCTCTCTGTCTCTCTGTCTCTCTGTCTCTCTGTCTCTCTCTCTCTGTCTCTCTCTCTCTCTCTCTCTCAAGCCACCATTCTTGAAGTCACCTGGGTTCCCAACCTCAAGGTCATCTTTGACTCTTCCCATTTCTTGATCTTCATTCCCTATCAGTTGCCCAGTTCCAAAGAACCTATATGTACATCACATCATGGGTATGTTCTCTTCTCTCTAATCATATAGTCACTCCTCTAATTTAGTCCCTCTTCCCTATCATATTGCATTAGCCTCATGATTGAGTTATTTTCTTGTCTCTTTCTTTTCTAATCTATCCTCACACAGCTGCCAAAATAATATACCTAAAGAAGATGTCTGAACTTCTCATTCTGCTGTTTGAGAGTCTTAGGTGGTTCCTTATTGCCTTTAGTACTGAAATGAAATGCCTCAGTTTGACATTCAATGCCATTTAGAATATGATTCTGGCCGACTTTTCCAGGGTTATTGCAAATCACTCCCCTTTACACTATCTACATTACAGACAAACTGGCCTATTTGTACTTAATCAAACAGCACATCCTCTCCTTCTTTCTTGGTTGCATGGTCCCTGACCTTCACCACCATGTTTTATAATCCACAGCTTCCTGGAAGGGTAGGATTATATACCGTTTTCTATAGGAAGCTCTTCCTGATACCCTTAGTTGTAAGCATTTTTTTTCTTTCTCAACAATGTATCATGTATTTATCTGTTTACAAGTTGTATCCCCTAGGAGAACATAAGCTCTTTGAAGGTAAAGATGCTCTTTTGCTTTGTCTTAATAACATCAGTACCTTATGTAATGCCTTCCACATGCATGCTAAGAAGTGCTGTTAGATTGGGTTGAAATTGTCAGCCTTTGTTTCAATTGCCAGAGCTGAATTCAGTAACTTTCTACTGTGCCAATTTTGGGACAGGTTGGATGGAGCCATTGACTGACAGATGAGGCTACTACAGAGGTCAGAGGCACTTGTTTTACAGATCGAGGCATGACCATATCCCTTTAACAAGACATCCTTGAATATTCCCCTGTATGGCCAGCAAATTCACCTGCTGGAGTTGAATGTCAGCTAGACTTCAGCAGCCTCATTTTTTATGATTTTTCTGCTTAGGAGCCCCTATATTCTAGGTGGCATACAGAGTGGCATTTGTGTGTCTTACTTGTCCCTTCTTACCCAAGGTGAAAGGGCAAAACAAACTCCTTATTCCCATATCTCTCTCTCTCTCTGTTTTGCAAGGTGGAATGTCTTAAACTTCCTTGACATTCTGGCTTTGTGCCCTGTATCAGGGAAAACACAACAAAACAAACCAACAAGAGCCCGGCTGTCATGCTGTGACCTTGCTTTGGCAGCCAGATGGAGTGGAGTCCCAAATGCCTTCAACCTAAGCAAGGTAAATCAGAGCTCCAAGACACAAAGACATCATAGCAAACTGCAGGGTCATCAGGGGGAGGCGACCACATGCATTGTTGCTTTTTTTGTCTTTTGGCTGCTTGTCTTTTTGTCTCTAGGCTGATGGCAGATATTTGGGGAAAGAGTTTCCCTGGCACTCCTATTGATGAATCTTGGCTTGTGAAGTTGGGAGAAGAGCAGGAGAGGATGCAAACAGAAGTGTCAAAATAGTGTAAGCAAGTGTTGTCCCAGTAGGAGTCTGTAAACTTGCAGAGTAGACAAGCTGAATTCTAAGGGAATTAAATTTGTGAAGTATCATTTCACCTTCAGAAATAGGAATTTGTGTGTGTGTGTGTTTATATATGAGTGTGTTCATTTGAATTCTGACTGCCAAAACTCTATATTAGTTTATGGAACCTTGAAGGTTATTGCAAAGATAACTAAGGAGAGGCAGCTGGTAGGTACAGTGGCTGCAGCACTGGACCTGGAATTAGGAAGACTTCAGTTCAAATCTGGTCTCAGATACTTACTAGCTATGTGACCCTTGGCAAGTCATTTAACCTCTGCCTGCCTCAGTTTCCTTAAATGTAAAAATAGGATAATAATAATAATAATAGAACTTACATCCTAGGGTTATTGTAAGAATCAAAAGATATAATATTTGTAAAGAACTTAGGGGGCAGCTAGGTGGCTCAGTGGATAAAGCACCAGCCCTGGATTCAGGAAGACCTGAGTTCAAATACGACCTCAGACACTTGACACTTACTAGCTGTGTGACCCTGGGCAAGTCACTTAACCCTCATTGCCCCACAAAAAAGAACTTAGGACAGGGCCTGGCACATAATAGGTGCATAATAAATGCCTGTTTTCTTTGTTCCCTCTTCTGTTCCCTATTTTCATCCATACATCCTTCCTTCTTCCCTTCCTCCCTTCTTTCCTTCCTTCTTTCCTTTGGATACTGGATAGGATAATATAAATCAATACTCCCAATTTATCTCTGATCTCACCAGTATAGGCATTCACTCCATCTATGCATATTACAACCCATCCATGCCCAACTGATCCTGTGTGACTTTTGTTTTCACTCATAAGTTTTCCATAGAGTCCACTCACTGTGTGTAGAACTCCTTGTGTTCTCTTGACTTCACATGCATAATAAGGGAACATGAAGGCTCTTTATTAGTTATCCCTCATTCGATATTACATGCCTGGCCTTCCACCTTCTACTATAATACATTTCTCTGGGAACATCTTTTATACTGCTTCTCCTTTATAATGATCTCTTCATAATATATTGCAGCCAGCTCAGGACCACCATGGACCTGTACATTGCCCTATGGACAATTGACAATTTCAGTTCTTCAAAGACTCTGTAAGAAGCATAGTTTGGCCTACTTATCCGTGAAGGAAAAAAGTAGATAAGTATGCATATATGATACACAATTGGGTAAAAAATGTATATTTGTCTGAATATTCATCTTAAACAGTAACTAAAAATAGTCAAAGAGTTGAGTTTATATTTGGATAGGTTTAGAGTGGGTTGAATTACCTTTGGGAAATTGCAAAATTCTTTTATGACATACCCCCCAAGCTGTTCCCTGAAAACAATAGCTAGCAAAGACCAATCTTTTCAAATTTCAATATTCTTCCAGTGATATTTTACTACTGTGAAACATGGCAACAATACCACTAGGGATAGCTCAAGAGCTAGCATGGTGTAGCAGATGAAGTACTAACCCTTGGAATCAGGATGCCTGATTCTAGTGCCAGTTTTGATATTACCCATATTTACCTCTCTCAGCCTCCATTCTTTTGTCAAATGAAGAAATTGTAGTAAATAATCACACGTAAAAAGATCCTTCCAACTTTAAGATTCTATTTTCTTTTTTGGGGGGGGGTTGTGTGGTTTTTTGGTTTGTTTGTTTTTGTTTTTTGTTTTTTGCAGGGCAATGAGGGTTAAGTGACTTGCCCAGGGTCACACAGATAGTAAGTGTCAAGTGTCTGAGGCAGGGTTTGAACTCAGGTCCTCTGAATCCAGGGCCGGTGCTTTATCCACTGCGCCACCTAGCTGCCCCTAAGATTTTATTTTCTAAGATGGGAAAGGCCAATGGTTTGGAAACCACCAGCCTCCTAGCCTAAATATATACCAAAATTGTTTGGTTTTTTTTTCCTAAGGAATAAAGAAGTGCCAATAGGCAGATCAGAACTAATCAATCTCAACACATTTCTAAGAAGCCCAATATGTAAGTTAGGAGAAATCTTTCTGAATGACATTGTAGCCTCCTGATTCAGTTCCCCCAGGTACTTAAAGTACCTGTGTACACACTGTTGGAGTTATTCATTCACCAATAAGGAGATTTTGCATCATAAATTTAAAACTAGAAGAGACTTCAGAGATAACTAAAGATTCTTAACCTTTTTGTGGGTTATAGACTCCTTTAGTAGGTCTGATGAAACCTCTGGAGCCCATCTCAGAATTCTGTGCTTAAATATATAAAGTAAAATACAAAGGAAATAAATAAATTATGCTGAAATAATAAAAAATTTGAAATTATTGAAATGACCAAAAATGAAATTATCAAAATATTAAAAAAAATAATAACTCTATGGATCACAGATTAAAAACCTCTGATCTAGTCTAACACCCTCATTTTTATCAGTAATGAACCTGAATCCCAGAAAGGTTTGTCAACTTGCCAAAAGTCACATAGGTAGCAAGTAGAAGAGGAGGAATTTAATTTCACCATAGAATCATAAATATAGAGCCAGAAGGAATTTTAGAAATCGTTTGGTCCAACCTCCCCCCATTGTAAAAATGAGGAAGCTCAGGTCCCATGGTCACACAAGGAATAAGTTAAAGCAGCTGAGATTTGAACCCATATCCTTCAATTCCATGTCCAGTAATCTTTCCCTATTTTATTTGCCACTCTGCTGATCAGCAAGATACTGTGTCCAGAGATAGGTTAGCACTAAATTCCAGGTTCTAAGATCCAACTGAACTTGAGTTCACTTAACATGGCCACTTGCGCTCTTTGAATGCTGGCATGAGTGTTTGTGGCATGATTAGAAAGGGTTAAATGAAGGTACTAACCCCAAAGAAGCTGCAAACAGAGTTTGCTGTTTTGATTCAAATGAGATGAAACAATGTACCGTCTCTGTGGCTTCCAGTATCAGTTCACTGAAACGAATCCTTTCACAACATACGGAGACTGGCAGTGAGGCTCATTGTAGGAGGTTTGAGAACCTGAGGAAAAAACAGGGTTTTCCAGCTGCCACTGAGCTTCAGAGTTTCTCAGAGGAGCTCACGGCTCTGTTTATCCATCTCACATCTCCTTGCATATGATTTACAGGCTCTTCCCTGCGAACTGGGTAGCACAAGGTGCTACTTTTCCACCCATTTTCCTTCTCAGGAGAAATCGGGAAATGTTTCCTCTCCAAGCTGAGCTGCCTGAGCTTTTCTTCCTTTGAAGATTAACTGTGTCGTTGCCATTCTGTGTGCCCAGTTTGCTAAGTGGAATGTCCCTTTTCCCTTCCATAATGCCAGAGGCATGTCCTATTGCTCTGAGGGAGGTGACTGACACCCACTTCTCTGTCTTGTGGCTCTGCAAGATAGCCAGCAGACCAGATACTAAAGAGCTGTTGTTCTTGGGATCACTGATGTGGGCATTCACTTTCCATTATTTAAAAAAAAAAACATGTGAATATCAGCCAAGAAAATGAAGTAAAAAATGCAGCAAATATTTCTTCAGCCTGAAGAACATTTTCACACATATTTTCCCAAAGGAGAAACCAAGGTCAAATATACTCTTCAGGTCTGGTACCTAATTAGCAGACCCATGGTTCATTCATTCCACTGCTCTTTCCCAATAGGTACCAAGGATTGAATTGTAAGAAGGTAAGGAGGCACTCCAGGGTATGAGTTGGACCCCATGGTTTCTAAGGTCCCTTCTAGCACTAAACCACTGTGATTCTGCTTCTGCAAGGTCTTTATCAAATTCTCAATTCTGTAGTCATTTCTTCTCATCTCTGGACCCCTGTAGCACTTATTGTCTGTACCATCCATAGATTAAAAATCATTGAGCTTACTATATGCCAGACACTGGGCTTGCAAATCTTAAAGCAAAAATAGCCCCAGCCCTTAAGGAACTCACATTCCAATAGATGTGAGAATGATGGGAGGCATATTTTGGTCTGGATAGTCATAGTGATATTGAATGGAGCTAAAGAATGAAGTAGATTGACTTACCTTTTCCAGCAGTAATGGCAATGTTCACTAGATTATGGCTCCAAAACTAGAAAGTGGAGGCAATGGGGACAGTGGTGGGGAGTGGCGGTAGGGAAGAAAGAGAGCATGTTGGGAAAGGAAGGATAGTATGGAAGGTATTGTCAAGAAGATGACCAAGTTATAAAGTGAATCATGACTGGAGATATCCTGGATATATATGATATCATATATATGTATATGTATATGTCTGTGTCTGTGTATGTGTATGTGTATGCATGCATGCATGCATGCATGTATGTATAGTGGTTCATGAAAAACTTAACAATCAAGATAGCAGGACCTAGGGCAAGAGTTCCAAAGATGAAAGAGTTAAATCTTCCAGGACATGTTCTTTGGTCCAGGGAACAAGGCAGCTTGGTGAGGAGATGACTTGGGAGAAAAGCAAAGTTTTCTACTTAATCAGATATTGGCCTGCTTTTATACTTCACTCTTTCATGTGTGAGTATCTTGTGTTCCAGCTAGACTATGAGACCACTTGCTGAGAGTTGCCCTCTATCCCCTCCTTTTCTTTGTACATCACTCAGATGCCTTCTGCCACTGTCCCCTCCTTCAATTCTGTCTCCCATGAAGATGTAGCTCTTCTCCTTGCCAAAGCTGCCCCTTGGCATGGACCTTTGATCCCATCCTTTTCTGTCTTCTCTGGCAGATTGCTCCCTCATCCCCACTCTCTTTCTCTTCAGTGTCTCTCTATCTACTGGCTCCTTCCTTGCTGCCTACAAACACTCCTCTATCCTTTAATAAAAAACCTTTCCCTTGATCTAACCATTCCTGATAGCTATCATCTCACCCTTGTCAGCTAAACTCCTTGATAAAGCCAGGCTACAGCCCGTGTCTCCCTTTCCTCTCCTTTCACCCTCTTCTAAAACCTTTGCAGTCTGGTTTCCAACTTCATAATTCAACTAAAAATGTTCTTTCCAAAATTATCAATGATCTTCTAATTGGCAGATCTAATGGCCATGAAGTCTCAGCCTCCCCAGAGTCACTGAGCAACTTGGATGCTTCTGCATCTGGCACAGCTTCATGCACCACTCTATGTCTGGCCCATGAAGGAGGAGAAGCAGTTTATGCCTCGGATCCAAGTCAACTCTATCATCTTTGGAGGGACTTGTATAGGGTCTCCCCAAAGTCTTAGTACAGCTTAAAGTGCTATCAAAGCTTACAACTGCACTAAGACTTTTGGGACACTGTATTGGCCACCACTCCAAGCACACAGAGAAGCCCCATTATTGACTTACCTTCCCCTCTTTTGCTTCCCTGATTAGAACCAGTTTCCTTATGGGTCCAAATTCCTTTATAAAAATGCATGTGCCAACTAATCATTGAGCACTACTGATTCTTAAGATTAAGATTTCCCACAAATAAGCAAAGGAAGATAAGCAATGCATACTGCTTATTTATCTCTTATCTTTGTTAGACTTATTTTTCTATATCCCATATAATTCTATGTCTCCATCTTCTTTGAGTACAAAAAAAAACATTTTTTGGCAATTTTATAATGGAGATTCCTGTCCAATTACAAACAGGACTATGTAGCCTTTGATTTCCTATCCAAATAAAAAATTCTCTGATTCCCTGATTCTTTGATTCGTGAGAAGCTTTATTTGTAGATGACGGAAAACAAACAACATATCAAAATCTATAGAAAATAAAAATACCCAGCAGCAAGCATTCCTTCCTAGAGGCCTATATCGTCTCAGAGTATTTCCCTACATGGGTCTTCAGCAGCACCCGATACGTCTTTTTTTTTCCTTTCCATGCCTAAGAAGTGGAAATTGGGGCTAGGACTTGTGGCCTTCTAACCGATAGCAGAAATAGAACTTTGGAGTCAGTAAATCTGGGTTCAAATTCCTGGTTCTGCTCCTTGATCCTTAGACTTAACTTTTCTAAATCTCAGTGCCTCTTCTATAAAATTAAGGGGGTTAAATGAGAAGGTTTCTAAGGTCCCTTCCAGCCCCAAATACAGGATCCCATGACAATATATTAGTCAATCATCAAGCATCTCAAGTTTCCATCCCCATCAATTTGATAACTTAGAATTGAAAACTGTGTTTTCTCTGTGCACATTCCAGTAAATTTGATTGCCAAAGTCTCAACTTTTCTTGTTTTTTATTTTTATGGGTAAAAATGTTGAGAAGAAAGGGAAAAAGGTCCTACAAGAAATGGATTTGTAGAATCTTCAAGTTGTAAAGGAATTCAGAGACTATATAGCACAACCCCACCACTTTACAGATGAGGACACTGAGATCTGACACAGGAAGTCAGTGGGGAAGCCAGAACTAGAATCCAGGTATCTTGGCTCATGGGTCAGGGTTCTTTTATCCTCCTCAGATAAAATTCAAGAGCTGTTGTGTGTGTTTTAAGCCACATTCAAAATACTGATTCAAAGACAATGCACACAAAGCTATATTCAAAGTTTAGGATGAACTATTTCAATACAGCCCTATTTAATATATTTATGAGTTTAGACTCTTAAAATGAGTCTTACCACACAATCATAATTGTCTTAATGGTTCCAAATATGCTTTTCCACTAATCATATTGTTTTGGAAAAGGCAAGAGAATAAAAAGTATCTTTTTATTCATTTATCTTCAAAGAAATTCAAGGATTGTGGGATTATTGTTCCTTTTCTGGGAGGGGGAGGGAGAGGGGATGGTGAATTATAGCATTTGACCACTACTTGTGGATGAGACTGTAAATGGAGATGGGCCAGTCATGGAAACAGTGAGAGAGAGCAGAGATGGATAGTTTGGCACTTAAATACTGAAAGGCATCTGTGATCTCATGCCTATGTGAACTTCCTCCCTTCCTATCTATGTCTTTTCATAAATCCTCAAAGAAAGGTTTACACAACATTTTGGAGGTATTCTTCCATATCTTTTGATGTTTCGTGGATACCAAAATACCCCAAATATGACAAGAACTAAAGCATGATATAGAATGGATCCTTTGGACAAATATATATATGTACAGCATGAGTAGATGTAAATGTGTTGTGAATTTCATCATTGGAGGGAATGTCCGTGCTGATAATTGAAGCACTTCAATATCTTTTATTGTCTCCAAGTATATAGCTCAGGAGCCCCTACTAATGTGTTTCTCATCAACAGTCAGTAGATGCAGTTAGCTCTTAGTAATGGCATTTCCTCTGATAGGTGTACACAGTAAGAACATTAGCTAAAACCCCATCCCCAAACCGGGACAAAATCTCTCACAAATTTACTTGACATCTAAAAGAAAAGTGGGCACAGACTTAGAGTAGAATGTCTGTGAAGTTTATACGTAAGGAACACATGTGGCCAAGGCTAATCATTGTTCTGATACTGTTAGGCCTTAGAGTCCCTTCTCTTCTTACATAGTTCTCTCTGAAGCCCAGCTCTCTCTCAAGTCTATGGCTGCCTTTCTTTTCTCTTCCCCAGAGTCATGGTTCTCCCAGTCTCAAGTGACTGCTTCTCCATATTTGTGTCTGCCTGGAATGTGTGTAGCTCATCCCTCAGTTGTGTCTTGAGTTCTCTCAAACTGATATATCAGCTGTTGGGTAGGATATCTCCTGGGAGAATAGCTTTGCTGTTCGATGCAATGGATGATGACTGGGGAGGAAGAGAGAAAATCCTCTCCTCCCCAAAACAGGTAAAGAGTTCATTCCTGACTGCTGGTCTCTGGTCTCTGTCCTAGATAATCTTAAACTGATTGGACTGCTTAGGAGTCTGCCCAGTCATTTTATATCCAATGACATTTCTCCATTCTGGTTCAGAGCACTGTTCATACTTCCAAATCAGATAACAGGGTATCATCACCTTGTTAATACATTAAAACTTCATCTCTACGATCATATCTTATGACTACATCAGCTGAACATGAAGTGTGGAAAAAGCAACACCACCCTTCCCCTTATACTAATAATGACTGTGATGTTTGGGGGAAAAGGGATATTTAATTATTTTCACTTTTGTGTGAATTGAATTTTGCTGCATTCTATATTTTTCCAAAGTAATTACCAAGGTATGGTACATTCCCTTTCCATCAACCAAAAGATTGGCTTAACCAGAAGATTCTATGCTCTGATCAACACCAGAGAAGACAATGTTTACTTTGCTCAGATTTACCCATGCATCATTTCTGATTCCCAGGTTCTAAATTCCTGGAAAGAACCTTAGAGAGAGAGTAAGCTGCTGAAGCTTAGGTTGAATGACCACTTGTTGGAAGTACAAAAGAGGGAATATATTCTTCAGGTAGGGGTTAGATGAGATAACTTAAAATCTCTCTCAACTCTAATATTCAATGAGCAGGATGTATGTCCTGGGAGTGAGGAAATGAGTAGATTTTTTTTTAACTTTTATTTTCCGAATCACCTTCAATAAGTCACTGCTATTTCCTGTACTCAAATCATTCAGTTGTAAAAGTCAAGAGCAATGAGGTGACTTGTTTCAGTGAGCTGTTAGGCCTTGAGTGTTTTGTGACAGGTTGGGATATTGTAGAAGGGATTCATGCTTCAGGTAGGGGGTAGATTGAATGACCTCTAAGGTCCCTTTCAATACCGAGATTTTTTTGAATCTATGAATCCAGAGTCCCCTTCAGAAAATGCCACAAGCTGCATATCAAAATAAGTGTGTAAATGAAGAAAGCAGGTAAGAGAGAGAGAAAAAGAGACTGGGGGGTGGGGAGGTAATGAAGATACAATGATCAAGAGACAGTAAAAATAATGTATAAAATATATAAAAGGAGGGTGGAAATACAGCAAGGGGAGGGCAGGTAGCAGTAAAAAAACAAAACCTGATAGTTCAGTAATAATCACGCATAGATAAAGTTGTTTAGTTATTTTAATTGTGTCTGACTCTTCATGACCCAATTATGATTTTCTTGGCAAGGATACTAGAGTGGTTTGCCGTTTCCTTATCCAGCTCATTTTATAGATGAGGAAACTAAGGCAAATGGGATTAAGTGACTTGCCCAGGGTCACACATCTAGGAAGTGTCTGAGCCTGGATTTGAACTCAGGTCTTCCTGACACCAGGCCCAGTAGCATATCCATTGTGCCTCCTGGCTTCCCCCATGTAGATAATACTGGTTTCAAAACACTTCCACTTATGCTAAATTCCAACCAAACATTTTATCCTTCAATTCCCCCTGCCCCTCACTGCCAATCTAGTGAAGTATTCAGTGTAGCTATACTATTCCAGACAGTGTTACATAGTGGATTGGGCTTGAGGCTTGGAATCAGAGAGTCTTGCGTTAAAATTTTACCTAATATATTACTAGCTATGTGACTGAACAAATGGTTCCATTTCCATTTCTTTAAATAATTAATAATAATAATATCTGCTTCATTGATGAGTTATTGATGAGATAATATACAGAAGAACACTTTGAAAACCTTAATGCCTTAAATAAATATCATCTGTACTTCACAGTTGAGGAAGTTGAGAATTAGAAAGGATGGATTGCTTGCAAAAGTTACTGTAGTTAGGATGTAATGGAGACTGGCCTCGAACCTAGGCCTTCAGGCTCTATGTCTAATGCCTTTTCCAATCCCAACACAGTGTTAAAATTCAGTGAAGGGAATTGTTCCCTAACATAAGCCAGGTGGTGGCATCCCCTTCATTTCTGTATAGCCCAGCTTCTAGGCCCAGACATACCACAGAACCGTTCAGTACATTGTCTTATATAAACCTGGTTACTGAATGCTTCTGAGTACTTTAAAAAATAAATCATCCTGAACTCTTCAGATCCCTTTAGCAGGAAAAATTTAAACAGAGACACCTTCTTTTCCTCTACTTCTTCCCACCAGAAAACGATGGTAATAGAGGAAGTGAAGACATAGGAAGTTAAAGAATTCAAAGTCAGCTAAGGCTGCCTCATGAAAGCAAAAAGGACAGAAACTTGGCTAGGCAGTGGTGGTATTCTTGTTTAAAGAAAATACAGAACTGCATTTGTTTATTAAAGAGTTTAATATGGCCAGAGTAATTTTTCATGTATTGTATTGATTGGCTTCAGTCTCAGAGGATCAGCAACATCGATACACCCGTTTTCAAATTTGCCACGTGAGGGCCTCCCAACAGTAAGCTTGTTTCATTCTGTGAAACCCTGTACAGAAGAGCAGTCAGCAAAACATTCATGAGAATAAGTTGCAGCACTCTCTGTCCTCTATTTATTCCCTGACTTATTTATTTAATTACTTATTTATGGGAGGAAAAATGAGTTATCTGAGGTCTTCAGGGAAACTGCATCCATGTTTGCAGGAACTATTCAGGACACAAGCAAAGTAATAGGAAAAGCAAATCCAGAAAATAGTAGCTCTAATGACCACATGGAGAACAAGAATGAAAAGAGGGAGGAAAGGAGGGAGGAAAAAAAAAAACCCTGAACAACTTCCAAATTTAAGGCACCGCCAAAGTTTGCAAAATATCATTTCATTTAGAAATGCTATGATTTAATGACATAGGAGGACATTTTGCTGGAACATGTAGCGTAGCAAACACTTTTCTCTTCACTTAACAGTCCTTTCCTGGCTTAGTCTTGTAAAGAAAATAATAATTTGGATGTTTTGAATTATAATAGTAATACTAAAGGCACTCTGGGGGCCCACCCAAATTCCCAGTGTTTAACTTTAACGTGGTATTGGCTCTTTGTAAGAATGGAGCAGTATTATAGTAACCACTAGGTGTTTAGAAGAGTGTTGTTCAAAGAACTGGCTGGGTTAACAAAAAATCTGTAGGGGTCACCAGATTTGTTTCCCCACAAAATGTTGCACCCACTATCTTCCCTACTTTGCTATGGTGGAACTAAAAAACATGTTCAGCTGAAAAAAGTCCCAACGATTTGTGCTCTAAGCAGTACCCTGAGGGAAAATGACTAGGTGGGGAACCTAGATTCTTGTCCTGGTGAGTCCAGGGGTTCTTAAATTTTTTTGTGTCATGGACCACTTAGAGAAGTCTGGTGAAGTCTATGGATAATCCCATCTCAAAATAAGGGTTTTAAAAGCATAAAAAAATTTATTTGTAATGGAGTTGAAATACAGTTAAAAATACTTTTAAAAAAGTTTATGGACTCCAGGTTAAGAGGTTTTGACTCAAGGCCTCTGCTTGAACCCTTCTAGGGATGAGTGACTCGCTACTTCACAAGATAGCCCCTTCCATTGTAGGATGGCTCCAGTTTTTTTCCTTATTATAATGAAACTTGCCTCTGTTTTTGTAACTTCTAGAGCAATATAGAATAAGCATATTTTTCCTTCTGCCACGTGGCAACTCAGCAACTGTCCTAGTAGTGACCATACCTCCCCTGGGAGAGCAGCAACCATCTCCCAGTTGGGGCATTTTCAGTTCTTTCAAATGTTCCTCAAATGAGCCCTCACTAAGGAACTCTTGTTCCTTAATAATCCTCTTAAAATGTAACCGTAGCCTTAGCCATAACAATTCAACCCATCATAGGGTTGGGGCAAGGTTAAGGTCACGCTAATGCAGATATGATCTGACCAGTGCAGAGAATGTGGGATTATGACTTTTCATGATCTGAGCACTGTACTTGTATTTAGGACCATTCCTGGCATTCATTAATGGAGTCTGAATGTGTGCTTGTTCTTCTAGAAGCTGGGCCACACTGTTGATTTATTTTGATCTTGTGGATAGCTGCAACTCCCAGGTATTTTTCACATGGACTTCTCTAATCCTCTCCCACCCTGTATTTTTACATCACTATAGAGATCACTATTAAATTTCATCTTTAAAATAAAAAAAATCTTGATTCTGTCATCTAACACATTAACGACTCCTACCAGCCCTGGGTCACCTGCAACTTAGATAAAAATGTCTCATATAACATTGATAAAATAATGAACATTAAAGAAATAAGTACAGAGTCCTTTGGAATATCTCGAGAGACCTATGTCCAGTTTAACAGTGTTCCATTCATCCAGATCCAATCATATATAGATGGAGAAACTGAGGGCCACTGAAGTGAATTGCTCAATGTCACATAGAAAAAAAAATGGCAGCCAGGACCTGAACTCCATCTTCTTGACTCTCAGTTCAATGCTATTAATATCACACTGCACTTCAGAGATATTTGTACTTTACTACCATATGGGAATTTTAGGGACAAACTATAGGGGATTAGAATTTCTTTGGTTTGGGAGAGCCCATGTGAGACAACTCCCTCTAGTAAAGCAATCTAGCTTCTTCTTGACAACTTATAGTCTTGGAGAGTGGTCTTAGTCTAAGAGACAGCTGGATATATGGGATTGTAGTTTAGGAGAAAAAAAACACCTAGGGTGGGTTATATGAATCTGATATATAAATCTGATAATCATTTCACAAAGAGTATAATCAAATACATGGGAGATGATGAAATCACCAAGTAAAATGGTATAGAGGGAAAAGAGAAGAGGTTTGGGACAGAACCTTGGAGGACCTCTAAGTTAGTGGGTGTGATATGGATAAAGAACCCAAAAAGGAAAATGAGAAGGGTTAGGCAGTAAATGATTATGATAAGCTCAAAGAGGCACGCTTTTAAAAAACAAATGATTAGGTTGACATCAGAAGTGTAAGGTGACACTAGCTAAAAATTTCTTCAAAGTTGTTCCTGTTGGTTAGGCACTAAGCCCAAGCTTGGAGTTTGGGAATAACATTGCCTTGAAGAATATAGATCTTGGGAGATATTCTGCACGTGTGTGTGTGTGTGTGTGTAAACACAGCTCTGAAACTGACTGTCAAGTCTTCTATAATGGGAAAGCAAGTCCATTCTGAGCATTGTGCTTCTAACTCCTCCCTTGTCTTTCTCAAATTCTGTCCATTCTTATGGTTATTTGTGTACATGTCTTATGCCCTCCCAAGGGCAAGAACATGTTTCATTCATTTTTTGTAACCCTCACAGTGTTCAGAACAAAACCTTCTTCCACCCACTAAACTAGGAGTTCTTAACCCAGAGTCTATGAACTTTTTTAAAAAAGTATTTTCATAATTGTATTACAATACTATTAGTTTCCTTTGTAATTTTATATATTTTATTTTGTGCATTTAAATCCCTCATTCTGGAAGGGGTCTATAAGGCTTACCAGAATGCAAAAGAGGTCCAGGAAACAAAACAAAACAAAAATGTTAAAAAAACAAACAAACAAACAACTAAACAAATGAATGGTTGATTCACTCCTGTCACCAGTGATAAAAATAGGATACATACTGAAAATATTAATTAATCATCATAATCAGGGCATACATTTAATTTCTGAGTTTACAAGTATGATTTTTGCAAAGGGCTCCCCTTCCAACCCTGTGGTCACCAGAAATTTTCTTGTTAGTATATTGGGAGTTTCACTACAGGCCCTGTGCTAATGGGAAGCTCACATGTTAATGCCTGTGTTTGAAGGGAAGGGCTGGGGAGTAGAGTCATACAGTTCTAGTGACTAAAGGCCAAAGCCACAGCTGAAGAACATCTAGGACTGAAAGGTCTGGAAAGAAATTTTCAAGCAAAGTCAAGTCTCCTGGCAGGCAAATGAAAATCAATCTGTTTCTTCAACATGTGAGTGTTTTGTAGATTATTGCAATAAGGTGTTATGTGATGATGCAAAAAAGCAAGGCACCAGGTCACAGGAAGGGTGTGATATTTGTCTCAATGAGTCTTGCCATCATCATTATCATCCTCATTATTACTATCATCACCACATTTGGAACTAGTAGGATCGATCTTCCTGATTTAGCAGCATTCAGATATCACCAGATTTAGGATTGGGAAAGGACCTTAGAGGTCCCCTTCACTGGTTCAAATTGGGAAACCAAGGCCCAGTGTAATTGTTGCTTTGCCCTAATTCACATAGCTAAATGAATAAAGAATGAAATAGCTTTCTATTTAGCAATCTATTTTAGCATTTAGCAAGTGCTTACCGTGGGTCAGGCACTGTGCTAGCACAGTAACTACCTAGTATTAAAAACAAGTACTGGGCAGCTAGGTGGCACAGTGGATAAAGCACCAGCCCTGGATTCAGGAGGACCTAAGTTCAAATCTGACCTCAGACACTTGATACTTACTAGTTGTGTGACCCTGGGCAAGTCACTTAACCCTCATTGCCTCACCAAAACCAAAAAAAAAAACCCAAACAAACAAACAAAGCAAGTACCTCTGATTCCAAATCCAGTGCTCTTAGCATGCCACCATGGCTGTTTCCTAATTCCACTGGGCCTTGGGCTATTCCTCTATTAAAGTGACCACCTTCAAGATCTTCATTATACAGTTACAAACACCCACATCTCCTGCTTTTTCAATTCAGTTTAAATTCTACACAGAGGTATTAAGCACCTACTTTATGAAATGTGCTTTGTTAGGTCCTGGGGGAGACACAGTGATAAAAGATACTTTTGTCATCCTAGATGTGTGGTACCACTCACTAGTGGGGCCAAAAATCAAAGGATTGTACATTTACATGTGAGAGGGGCTTTAGACGTCAACTTTAGTCCAACCCTCTTCCTTTTTATAGATGAGGAAGTAAACCCTAAGAGGTTAAAAGTGACCTAACCAAGGGCACACAAGCAATAATTTGCAGAGCCAGAATTCAAACTCAGGTCTTCCAGGCTCCAAAATTCAGTACTCTACTATGTCATGCTTTCTCATGAAGGAATTTGCTGAAATAAAATGGATTTATTGAGATTTTTGCAAGATAAGCTTTGTAATCCTACCATTAAAATCCATCTCTGAGCAGAGAAAATCAGTCATTCACTCAATAAGCATTTACCACTGTGTGCTGAGCACTGTGTAGCATGTTTTTAGAACTATCCTTTCACCCTTTCTTCCTGCACTGAAAATATTATCTCCCAGTATTATATTCCATCCTTTGGGAGTGAAGTATGTCATCCTGAGGCATCTGTTGTCAAAACATGTGGGGCTTATTTGTGCACAGGTAGAGTAGTCTAGCAAGTAGCTCCTGGAAGGCCAACTGGAAACCAGGGACAGGAGGCTAAGCTAATCATGAAAACCAAGGCACCAGCTCAGGAAAGGAGACCATATGAAGAATTCGAGGGTAAGAACCAAAGCCCAGGCATGGATGATACTACAGGAGATGCAGGAGGCAGACCTGTACCTGCTCTTTTTATAGGCTAAGGGGTAGCCAAGTCAAGGTCAGTAACAGATATGTTTACAGAGGGTAAAGCAAAGGAGACAAATTAAAAAGCAAGGTTGAATTTTAATGTCAGCTCAGAAATCTCGTCTAGCCAAGGTTTCAGATGGTCTTGAAATTTGTACTTGGAAGGGCAAGTTTCTCAACAAGGGCCACCGCTCCTCACAAAAATGGGACATGTGTCCTGTTGTCATATGATTGTCAAGGGGATTTGAGTCCCTTTACTGGGCTAACAGGAACCTGGCAAAAGTTATTTTCTGTGGAATATGCCTGGCAAAATGCTAATAATTGAGCTTTAACTAGAATTCGTGTGACTGAGACAGTAGATAGAAAGGGCACCCCTAGGTGGGGTTAGAGGGGAATGGGATCTGGACCACTTCCTGTTGGGTAAGACAGAAACCCTGGGGATAGGGATGTTATGTAAGGCTGTTGCTAACAAGGTCATTGTGGGCCCATCAGGCATGATAGTATTATTGCTCCATTAGCCGCTGAACCAGACCACCTCTCTCACTGCCAGGCAGAAGCCTGCATTGCTTGTACAAAAGTAGATAGGGTGATGGATGACTATGCTTTTGCTCTTCAGTCCAATGCTTAGTGGTAAACCAAACCCATTGCTCTCCTCATTGTCACCACCCAGGTACCCAGCACAGACCCAAGAAGGACTTTAACAGACTTTCTCAGACCCTGCGGGACGGGTTATAGCAGATTATTAAAGAATGGTAGAAACACTGGTATGAGGGGTACACAGGAATTAGGCCAGCTACATTTGGGGAAACCAACAAATGTTTCTACCCCCTCTTGTTGTCACCCTTAAGGGTGAGAGAAATAATTGCTCTCCCAACTCATGCAGCTGTAGAGCTGCAGGAGACTTGCCTCTTTTTTTTTTTTTTTTTTTTTTAGCTGAGGCAATTGGGGTTAAGTGACTTGCCCAGGGTCACACAGCTAGTAAGTGTTAAGTGTCTGAGGCCGGATTTGAACTCAGGTACTCCTGAATCCAGGGCCAGTGCTTTATCCACTGCGCCACCTAGCTGCCCCAGCCTCTTTTTTTAAGGTCACCCTCTCATGTGGACTTCTTGGGACAAAACTCTAGTTGCTTCACCCTTGTGAGAAATGATTATTTCTCTCTGGAATTAATAACTAATTAATTGTATCAGGAGCAGTGTTTTCTCCTTTTCTACTTCCTCATCCAGAAATCAACCAGTGTGGGAAATCTCTCTCAATAAATGGATCAGGCCAAGATCTAATCAAAGACAGTAAAAGAATGTGGTAGTCCTGGGTGCATTCTTGTTCATTGTGTTTGCCTCAGAAGGTCTGAGAAAATGTGGATTCTCTCTTTTGTCAGACAAGTTATATGGAAATTGATATCTCTTTGACAAGATTTGGGTGATCCAAGTCACTCTCAAGACCCTCATTGTAATATAGCCTACCCTCTCATTATAATATTCATTTTCTCATTAATTGTTAACCAACCAGAGTTGATGCCACCTTAAGGAACATCTACTCTGTCCAAGAGTATGTAAACTGTAAGCCTACTGCCATGAGAAGTCTTTGGTCTAAGAGAGGGGACCATAATGACGATACTTTTATTAATAAACATGTTGGCCTTCTTAATAAATGAGTAAATTCCCCAGAAATTATGTCTCTTGAACCTTTTTCTTAAATCCTTTTTAATCCTCTGTGTTAACTTTATATTTAAAGACATTGTTCTAAGAGGGGTCCAGAGGCTATACCAGACTTCCCAAAGAGGAGAGGAGTTTAGAGAGAAAAGGGTGGGGGAGAGAGAGAGAGATAGACAGAGATCAGTATCATTAACACATAGGCCACAAGCTAAGTTATCAGTATCTTAGTGGAGGGCAGTGCCCAAAGCAGTGAAACTTGGGTAAACAAAGGGTCTGGATATGGAACACTACCAGAGAAGGTTTAAACATGGTTCAGATGCCCCAATAAGAAGCTATAGGTAGCTGGAGTTGGGGCAGGGAAGGAAAATAGAAAGTTTCTAGGTGCCTGCTAGGATAAAGCCAAAAGGGGGAAGGGCAAAGGGCACTGATTCATACCATATTCTGTGAGCCCCATTTAAAACCATATCCTCTGAATACAGCACTAAACTAGACAACTCCCATAACTCTGATCCTCACCCATGAATAAAAATGATTGATTCTCATTTAAACATATCTCAAAGCACATGTTTTTAAATCTCCCCACCTAACAGTCTTATTAGAAGTACCCTCAACCCAGTTATTTAGTATCGGTTTCTCAGCCAGGAAAAAGATCGGTCACACTTTAAATTAAGTGTCTTGAGTAAGGATTTAATTTAGAACTTAATAAGACAGTTATTGTATGTTAAATACCATATGGTTATTAAAAACATATTTATTGAGGTTTAACAACTATGTCAAGACAATACTCTATAAACAGCAGGAACTGTTAACAGGATGCAGTTATTGATTCTTACTCATGCAATGTATCTTGTGCATGGATACACTTAATATTCTCCCATAAAAGACTCAGAGGGACTCTGGCCAGGAGGGTGAGTGGGGCATTGGATTTGTGTACTGCTCATTCCACTCTGGAGACCTAGGATCAGTCCCTGCCTTCCCTGCTCCTGAAAAATGAGGTGGAGGTCTCCCCCCTCCCCACCTCTTCTTTTTGTGCTGGGCCAAAGCCACCCTCTGCCACGGCTAAAAGCCGAGACCTAGAGAAGGGGAAGTAATGGTAGCAGGAAGGGACCGTTCTTCTGGAGTTAGAAGGGATCTCAGGCTATATAGTCCAACACCTTCATTTTAACAGAAGAGGAAACTGAGGCCCGGCGATATTAAGCGACTTGTCTAAGGTCACTAGTAGTATCAAAGATGGGATTCGAAACTAGAGTCATGTTTTTCCCCCTCAAAAGATGTTTGGGGTCAGAGGCATCACTGAAAGGAGCTGAAAGGAAAGGTCTCTGGAAACTTGTGTCCAGGTGGCTGATTCTTAACCAACACTTGCCACTTCTCAAACACACGCAACACCCACATGACATTGGAAGCAGGGATATTTGCAGTGGAGCCAAGGATCGTGTTAATCCTAGTCTACCCCCCAGTCCAGCCCAGCCCACCCCACACCCGTTTCCTCTGCCAGTAAGTTCTTTTATTCCCCCTTGCTGAGCATGGAGACGTTTGGGTTGGAAGAGGAGCCTTCTCGCCTTACTGCCCGGCCTCTCCTTCCAGCTGTGCCGGCAGCGGTTTCTCCTCGCCTCCCGCCCGTGTTTATGGCCTCGTGTGCCGGTGCCATGGCAATGCCTCTGGCCCAGTGGCTGGCACCCGCCCCCCCCCCCACTCTTCTCCAAGGGCTGACTTCACAAGAGGATCAAGCTGGAGGGGTTAAGATGGGCCATGAGTGAAAACAGGCATCAACCAATCTCCTTAACAGTTCGCAAAGGTGTCGAGGGAGATTATTTATAAATATTTGACGAGGGACTAGGTGTAAGTTGCAAGTAAACTGCTGCGGCGCTCAAAGTTTTCCCCTGTGAGGCAGTTCCCTCTTTAAAACCACGCTGCTCAGAGGCTCAGACTTCAAACGAGAAAGCCTACTCTTCCCTCCATTGCTTTGTCACACAAAAGGCATCTAGTTACCTGGGAGTAGGTAGCTACGTTGCTTTCTCACTCGAGGGGGATGGGGCTGGTGACCCAGAAAAGGTGTTTGTAGGGATTTGTCAGTTCTCTCTATGCCCATGTTTGGAATGTCTTCCATTCCTCCCCAGAGCAAAGTGGGAAGGAAAAGAGAAGAAAAAGCAAGCAAGCATTCAGAGAGTCAGAGAAAGCAACAGACCCGGAATGCTTAGAGATAATTATATTTTACAGTTTGGCTAAACACAGGAAAAGTCTTTTTCTCAGGCCATTTAATTAAAACAGCATCTCCGGTTATACCTTCATTGTAATAAAACTCCAATGTGTGTCCGAGCACCCAGGGATTTATTAACTTGCTCTGGGCTCTGAAAATCAGCAGGCAGGGTCAGATGCGGCTAGTGATGATGACATCACCGTTTTTGGCAGCTCTTTTCGACTAGTGTTGAGTGAGGTAATGTCCCCAAAATTAAAACTGACAGCAAGATTAATGATGATAGATTCACTGACTTTTTCTTGATTTAAATTGGTGTTCTGTTTCTTCCATTCGGGGCTGCCAAGACAGCATCGTGCCATTAACTCTGTATATCAGTCAGCAGAGATAAGATGAACCCCCTCTCGCCTGGGGACAGACTGTTACTTCAGGGTTGCTGGTGATTTAGAGATGGGTCCAAGAAAGGACACACCCTCATCCTTCTTGCAGAGAGGTTAAGACAACGAAGGGCTGCCTTTATCAGACCAGACTGGCCAATACTTTCAAATTCATCATTTCCCTGGTTGGGAGGTGATATATTCTTTAACTAAGTTAAATAGGGCAGTTAACTGAATATAGAAAAACCTTATCAATTTCTACTTCAGTAACTCAGAATTTGTGATTATTTAGACAGAGGCTGGGCTGAACTTTCCCTTGGTAGAAAGAGATCGTTAAGGAAATAGGAATAACAGGAAGATTATTTCAGAGAGGATTGGGGCAAGGGGGAATTTTTAGCCTACTAAAGAGATAAACTTTTCTAATACTTCAGACAATAGTCATTTTCCTGTGAATAACAGATATATTAATTACACGTTATTCTTCTCTGATCTTTTAAAGCCAGCACCTTTAAGGACCTCTAGTGGGAAAGAAAACATTGCTAGCTAGCCTAGTTAGTGTTACTGAATATATTTTAAAATAATAGAACCACCTTTCTACGAACACATACTTTAATTCAAAATTCGTATTGTCAGTTGGGTCTTGCCCCCAATTAATCTGTGTTAGCTGAAATTTCTTTGTATAAAACAATGATAAAAGTTGATCTGAAAAAGTAATAGTTCTAGAATGTTCTAGGTAGTCTGATGAAAGTACATTTTAGGAGAGACAACTGACAGGTTGGAGTGCATTCAGAGAGGGGTAACAAGGAGAGATAATAAAATAACAGATTTTGACCCAACAGGGAACTTAAACATCATCATGTCCAACAACCCCTCATTATATAGATTAAGATGCTGAAATTCAGAGAACTTAAGTGATTTGTCGCACAAGGAATAAATAACAGAATCTGGTGGATTTGAACCCAGGTCTTATGATTCTGAACTTAGTACTTTTTCTCTGTATCACATCCAAAAGCAACTTGAAAACATGCAATAGGAGGTTTAGCTAAAAGACATTGGATATGTTTAACCTGAAGGGGAAAAGAACCAGTGGAACTATGGTTACTTCTCTCAAATACGGGGAGGGCTGGGGCAGCCAGGTGGTGCAGTGGATAAAGCACCAGCCCTGGATTCAGAAGGACCTGAGTTCAAATCCAGCCTCAGACACTTGACACTTACTAGCTGTGTGACCCTGAGTAAATCATTTAACCCTCATTGCCCTGCAAAACAAAACAAAAGCAAAAACAAATATGGGGAGGGCTGTCATATGGAAGAATGGTCTGGCCAAGCGTGTGGCACAAGGAGTACAAGATGCTAAATTTGAGTACATGGGCAAGAGTTCAGACAGGAAAATAGGTCAAAGGGGGCAATATGGTAGAATGGCAGAAAGAGCGCTGAGTTTGAATTCCATCTCTACTCTGAGACCCTGAGCAACTCATGTCCCCTCATGTAAAATGTGATGGATTAGACTGGATGGTTTCTAAGTTCCCTTCTACCCATGAACCAGAAGTATAGAATACAACAAAGACAAATAAGCAAGTGATAAGTGCCAGAGAAAAATCTGTTGAGCAGGCAACCTCAGATTGCTTGGAATCAGTAAGGTCAATCCCCTGGAATCAAGGTGAATTTGTCATCAGTAAGGAATACCAAAAAACCATGCCTAAAATGAACTGCCCACGAACAGACTCCCAGTGCTTGCTGATTCTTTTTTACTATGTGGGACACTGTGGCTTTGGTCTAATTCAATCCAACAAGCATTTATTGAGTGCCTACTATGTGCAAGGCATTTTACTAAATGGCAGGGGTGGGGGAAAACAAACAAAAAAACCCGACTCTTTTCCTTCAAAAAACTTAGATTCTACTTGTTGATTTAAAGAGCTGTTATATTTGAAATATATCCTAGTCTCTCCATCCCCAACAGAACTGGCATGGCATCCCAGAAGAATATGAAACCTCAGTGACTCAGAGGTTCAATTTAATTTCAATAAGTTGGGAGGATTGTTTGAACTTCTAAAGTTGGCAAAAATGTTGTGATCACGATAGCCATTTTTTGAAAATACCTGATCCCTACTGTTTCTGGAAGAGATTTTCTTCTCTTCCCAAACTGGAATTATTTGTTCCCAGGCCTCCTCCTTCTCTTGTGGTAGTTATAATCAAAAGCTATGAAGCCTTATAGCTAGTGTTATTCTATCATTATTAATAATAGTAACACAAACAACATGAAAAAAATGAACCACTTTGATGTCTCGAACCTCAAATAGTTGTGTTTACTTGGGATAGAATTATAAGCAAAGACTAAAGCCATGTTTTACTGGCACTGATATACTTGGCACTGGGGTTTTTGTTTTGGGCCTTCTTTTGGTTCCTGATAAGGGAACCTACATGTATCTCTAAATTCCTGGTAGAAATGTTTATTAGATACTGAAAGCAGGACTGAATTTGGAGTCCAAAGTCCTGGATTCAGGTCCTAGGTCAACAATGTTTTAGCCCCATGACCTTAGGCAAGTCACTGAACCTGCTGTTTTTTCACTTGGAAAGTAGGAATGAGAATTGCAATACCCATCTCAGAGGGTTATTATGATGATCAAAAAAAATTACATCTGAATAACCTTAAGTAACCATGGAACTCTTTCTATCAAGACAAGATACTATTACTATCACAAATATATATATATATATATATATATATATATATTACTTAAAACTTGGTTGGGATGATCCTATAGAGAAAATGAGAGAAAACCATTTAGTAGGCCAAAGTTGTGCTGTATTATTTATAAAATATCAAAAGAACCAGAGAAAGGCCTATAGAACATTGTGAATGATTTGAGGAGACAATGACTAGAACTGCACAGGGTGAATTTGAGTTAATGGGATGTAATATACATTTTTTTCCCAACCACATGACTTTCTTCACTTTTCCACATCCTCTTCAGCTGCCTTTTCAACCTGGAGTTTCCTCTATCCCTCTGGCCCCTTCCTCTGATTAGTGAGTTCCCCTCTGAAACCTCCATTTGAGGAAGTACCAAGGCAAACTATGTTCACTTCTCTCCTGGCTCCACTCTTAGCATTGGGTACCTACATCAAAACCTGCTTATCAGCCCCATTTTATGTATAAACTTCCCCTATTAAAATATAACCTCCTTGAATGTAGGGGCTGTCTTTTTCCTTGTATTTTATTCCCAGAACTCAGCACAAAGCCTGGCACATAGTAAATGCTTAATAGAGACTTTATTGATCATCTTTCCATTTATCTATCTATCATCTGTCATTTATCTATCTATCTATCTATCTATCTATCTATCTATCTATCTATCTATCTATCTATCTATCTATCTATCTATCTCTTTCTATCTACCTCAGAGGTCCAAGCTGTAAAATAAAAAGGTTGCTCCTCTCCCATGATCTTAAAGCTCCTTTTCAGACAATGACTATCACCTGAGCAGCTAGATGGCACAGTGGATGGAGAACCTATTCTGTAAAACTCATCTTCCTGAGTTCAAATCTGGCCTCAGCTAGCTGTGTGACACTGGGCAAGTCACTTAACCCTGTTTGCCTCAGTTTTCTCACTTGTAAAATGAGCTGGATAAGGAAATGGAAAAACATTCCAGTATCTTTACCAAGAAAACCCCAAAAGGGGTCATGAAGGGCCAGCTGAAAAATAACTCAGCAACAAAAACCCATCTCCTATCTATCTGTCTGTCTCTGACCATTCTTTGGAATTGTATAATAATTTGGAACCATTCTCAAGCAATGGTAGAGTATATAGCCATGTAGACAGTCCAAGAATACCATTTCACCAAAAACATCTCCCCTCTCTATCCTCTCATGGTGATGATAATTCATTAGTTGAAATTCTTCCCTTTGTGTGATGGTGGCCATGAGAAGGATGAAGTGCTGCCAGTAGATAGAGCAAGGATATCTACAGGAGGGATTGGAAGCTGCCAAAGACAAATCAAACAAAGTCAACTTAATAAGTATTTATTAGGTACCTCCTATGTGTCACATTCTGTACTAAGCTCTGGGGATACAAAGAAGGGCAGGACCTCTGGGAGCTCACAATCTACTGGAGACAACATGCAAACAATAATATACAAACAAGTTAAACACAGGACAAATTGGAGATTATCTCAGAGGGAAGGCATGAGAATGAAGGGAAAGGATTCTTGCAGAAAGTCGAATTTTAGCGGGGACATGGAGTGAACCAGGGAAGACAGGAGGTGGAGGCGAGGATGAAGAACATTCCAGTTATCCAAGTTTCTAAGCATCCACAGTGTAAAAAATATTAATACACATGAGATATTCTGTGACAGTTAATATACTGACTGGGCATCTACAATGCAAATACTACTATGGCATTGTTGGGAATACCAAAAAGTATGTTACATGGTCCTAAGAGTCCAGATCTCGTTGAAGAAACAACACACTCTTGAAACATTAACTAGGACCAAGTTAAGACCAAGAGATGTCATAAAGCAGTAGGATAATTAATCAAATGCCAAGTGAGTAACCCAGATGATAAATGCTCTGAGCTCAGAGAAGGAACAGATCCCTGAGCCAGGGTAGTCAGGAAAAGCCTTCCTGCCTTTCAGAAGCTTCTACTGTAACCCAACTGCAATCCCAAGAGAGAACAGTAAAGAGAGCTGCTGATTCAGTGAGAGAAAAACTTCAGAGAGAACCCTCCAACTAAACAATTCTATGGTCACCAGAAAAGCAAGGCAGATTCCTTTTCATTTTTACATTTCACTAATTTTTGATTGAAGAATAGGAACTCTATATTTGAAAGGAACATGAGCAAATCACTTTCTTAATATTCCAATGGAGTCCAAACCAAGATTTACTGGAAGAAAATCTTGACATGAATTCCAGCCAAATTCCCAAAGTTCAGCTAAGTTTGGAAGAAGGTAGCAGCTCAAACGTTTGAAGCTGCTTCTTGTCCCTTTACCATCTGGCCTATTGCTGTCGATTACACCCTCGTGTTTATGTAATTGTGTTCTGGTGCCATGGAAATGCCTTTGATTGTGTCTCTGATTCATAGGATGGTCAAATAATAGACCTCAGAGTTGGAAAGGTTTTTAGGAAATATCCTTCAGGTGGGTGGGTTATTATTCCCATTATATGCGTGAAGCAGTCTAGACCCTCACCCCCTACTAGAAGCTAAGTTATTTTTCCAAGTGCACAAAGCCAATAGTGGAAAAGATACTGACACCTCATTGTTCTGCCTCCTGCTCTAATGTCCTGTACACTACAGTTATCCCTTCCACATCAAGGGGATTAAGGGCAAGACACCCCCACAATCTGGGAAATCCATGTAAAAATTTTTTGCCCCTTTTTGTACCAGAGAAGAAGTTGAATTATTATGGTATTAAAATATAAAATATATATTTATTATATAATATCAATGTCATACTCATATTTTATTCATTTCTCAGTTTCTAAACATTTTCTGTGTTGTCTTCTGGCTTTTTTGTGTTACCTTTGGCTTCCACAAAACTCCCCCAAAATTCCCATTTAAATTCTTAAGCTAACCTGTGATATAGTGAAACCAGGATGGGGAAAGCTGAGATGTGGAAGGATTAATTACATCTTCAGTTCATTAAATGCATGGGCAGGCAGCAGCATTGTGTGATAAGTGGATATAAAGCCAACCTGAAAGTCATAGAAGCTTGGGTTCAAGTCTCATCTTGACACATACTGGCCATGTGACCCTTGGCAAGTCCTCATCAGGAGTTCCCTCTATCAATGAAATCATAGCTCTGGGCCAAAAAAAAAAAAAAAAGAAAATAGTAATTCTAAGCATTATGTTAGGTGCTAGAAATACAAAGACCAAAATAAAAATAATGTCCACCCTGTATGGTGCTTACATTGTACTCAGGGGTAGAAGAGATACTAGCACAAAATGCACACAGAAAAAGGAATCCAAGGTCATTTAGAAGTGTTAATTTGTGCTAACAACTACAAAAAATCATGAAGAAGAGCAGCTAGGTGGCTCAGTGGATAGAGCACTGGCCCTGGGTTCAGGAGTAGCTGAGTTGAAAACCCGGCTTCAGACACTTGACACTTAACTAGCTGTGTGACCTTGGGCAAGTCACTTAACCCCAATTGCCTCACCAAAAAAAAAAAAAAATCATTGAAGAGTTCCTGGAAGAAGTGACGCCTCTCCTGTGTCTTAAAGGAAGATAAGGAATCTGAGAAGCTAAAATGAGAAGGGAGTGCATTGTAGATATAAGGAATATGCTGTGAGGAGGTGCAGAAGTAGTAGAGCGGATACTCAGTTCAGGCAGCTCAGAGCCTAGTTTGCTGGGACACACATGTAAAAGAGACTGATATTGTAAAAGGCTAGAAAAGATAAGGAGTTAATATTTTATCCTGTGGTTAAAACCAAACGTTTTTGAGCAGGGGAATGACAAGGTCACTTAGGAAGATTATTTCGATACTTATATGGAGTATGATTGGAGGGCAGCTAGTTGGCGCAGTGGATAGAGCACCAGCCCTGGATTCAGGATGACCTCAGTTCAAATCTGGCCTCAGACCCTTGACACTTACTAACTACAATTGTCTTACAAAAAAAAAGAGATGAGTATGATTGGAGATGGGAGACCAATTAGGAGACTAGTACAAGAGTCCAGAAAAGTGTTAAAGAGGGCTTGAACTAAAGCATTGTCCATGTGAGTAAAGAGGAGCTAGGTGGATAAGAAATCATTAAGGTAGAATCAGTAAGACAGAGCAACTGATTATATATCAAGGATGAGAGAAAGGGAAGAGTCAAAGATGACACTGATTAGAACTATAGGTGACTGTGGGAGCACGGTGGAGCTTTCAATACAAATAGGAAAGTGAGAGAGCAGTGCATTTACGTAGAAAGATAATAAATTCTGTTTTTGATATCTTGACCTCTAGATGCCAATAGAACATGCAGATTGTGATATCCAACAGGAAGTTAGAAAGGTAGCATTGGAATTCCGGGGGTGGAGCCAAGATGGTGGAGAGAAGCCAGGAAGCTCACTGAGCTTTCCTGTGTTTCCCTCAAAAACAACATTAAATCAAGCCTCTACACAGATTCTGGAACTACAGAACCTACAAAAAAAAAAAACAGAGAGACACAATCTTCCTACTTGAGATAATTTGGAGGACTTCAGGGAAGGTCAGTCTCACTTGGAGGAAAGGGGAGGGCAGCTCAGCATGGCTCAACTCAGCACTTGGCCCAGCACAGCTGTATCTTGACACAGCTAAGAGTGTAGCAGCTCAAAGGTGTAAGAAGCTAGCAACAGTGACCCCTGTGCCCCAGGAGCAGACTTCAACTTTGTAAGTTTGAAAATAGGCTACAACATGAGCAAGAAACAAAAAAGGACCCTTACCATTGACAACTTCTACGGTGAAAGGGAAGACCAAAACTCAAACTCAGATGAGTTGGTCAAAATGCCTAAAAGTGAAGACTCAAGTGGGAAGAGGATCTTATCTCAAGACCAAAAAGCCTTCTTTGAAGAGCTCAAAAAGGCTTTTAAAAATCAAATTAGAGAGGTAGAAGAAAAATTGGAAAAAGAAATGACAGAAGTGAGAGTTATGCTGGAAAAAGAAGCACAAAAATTGACTGAGGAAAACAATTCCTTAAAAAATACAATTGGTCATATGAGAGGGGAAAAATAATGGCCAAATGGAAAAAGAAGTGCAAAAGCTTAATGAGGAAAATAATGCCTTAAAAATTAAAATTGGGAAGATGGAATCTAATAACTCCACGAGACACCAAGAATCTGTCAAGCAGAATCAAAAGACTGAAAAAATAGAAGAAAATGTGAAATACCTCATTGGAAAAACAACTGACCTGGAAAATGGAGCCAGGAGAGATAATCTAAGAATTATTGGACTATCTGAAAGCAATGATCAAGAAAAGAGTCTAGACACCATATTCTAGAAAATTATCAAGGAGAACTGTCCTGAAATTATAGAATCAGAGTATAAAATCATCATTGAAATAATCCACCAATCACCTCCTGAAAGAGACCCCAAAAGGAAAACTTCAAAGAATATTGTAGCTAAACTCCAGAATTATCAGGTGAAGGAGAAAATACTCCAAGCCAGAAAGAAACAATTTAAATATAACTTAGCCACAGTCAGGATTGCATAGGACCTGAAAATTTCAACATTAAAGGATTGCAGGCATTGGATTATGATATTCTGGAAGGCAAAGAAGATTGGATTACAACCAATAATCAACTACTCAGCAAAACTGATCATTCTCTTTCAGGGGAAATGATGGACATTTAATTAAATAGGGAACTTCCAAGGTTTCCTGAGAAAAAGACCAGAACTGAGCAGAAAATTTGATCTCCCAATACAAGATTCAAGACAAGAATAAAGCAGAGGTGGGGGGGGTGGCGGGGTGGGGGGAAGGTTGTTCAATGAAGTTAAACTGCTCACATCCCTATGAGGGAGAATAATACTTTTAACTCTTGGGATCTGTATCTCTATTCAGGTATTGTTATTAAATTGACTTTGATGTGATTATATAAAGAAACTTAAGGGGAAGAATAAAAGGAAGCTAGGGGGAGGAGAGGAAGGGGGAAGAGGAATGGAGTTAATTATATCATATGAAGAGGCACAAAAAGGACTCGTTACAACAGAAGGAAAGAAGGGAGGAGTAAGCATTATTTCAACCTTACTCTCATCAGATTTGGTTCAGGAAAGGAATAAAATACACTCCTATTTGTATAAAGGAACTTAGCTTAAAGGAAACAAAAAGGGAAGGGGAAAAAGGTGGTATTGATAGAAGGGAGGACCAAAGTTGGAGAAGGGGGAGGAGGAAGGGGGAAGAAAAGGAAGGGCAGCTGATAAAAGGGAGGGCAGATTGAGGGAAGCAATGCTCAGAAGCAAAACACTGGTCAGGAGGAATAGGGTGAAAGAAGAGAAAAAGATGGAAGGAAATAAACAGTTAATAATCTTAACTGTGAATGTGAATGGGATGAACTCTCCCATAGAATGGAAGTGAATAGCAGAGTGGATTAAGAACCAGAATCCTACAATATGCTGTTTACAAGAAACATATTTGAAGCAGAAAGATACACAGAGTAAAGGTAAAAGGTTGGAGCAGAATATATCATGCTTCAGCTGATGTCAAAAAAGCAGGGGTAGCAATCCTTATGTCAGACAAAGCAAAAGCAAAAATAGATCTAATTAAAAGAAATAAGGAAGGAAATTACATCTTGCTAAAAGGTATGATAGATAATGAAGTAATATCAATACTAAATATGTATGCACCAAGTGGTATAGCATCCAGATTCTTAGGAGAGAAGTTAAATGAGTTATAAGAGGAAATAGACAGCAAAACTATACTAGTGGGGGATCTGGATATGCCCCTCTCAGAATTAGATAAATCTAACCACAAAATAAATAAGAAAGAAGTTAAAGAGGTAAATAGAATGTTAGAAAAGTTAGATATGAAAGATATCTGGAGAAAATTGAATGGGGATAGAAAGGAATATACCTTTTTCTCAGTGGTACATGGCACATACTCAAGAATTGACCATGTATTAGGGAACCTAAACCTCTCAGTCAAATGTAGAAAGGCAGAAATAGTAAATGCATCCTTCTCAGATCATGATGCAATAAAAATTACATGTAATAAAGAACCATGGAAAGGTAGACTGAAAAATAATTGGAAACTAAATAATCTCATCCTAAAGAATGAATGGGTCAAACAACAAATCATAGAAACAATCAATAACTTCATCCAAGAGAATGACAATGAGACAACATACCAAAACCTATGGGATGCAGCCAAAGCAGTGCTTAGGGGAAATTTTATATCTCTAAATGCTTACATGAATAAAAAAAGAAAAAAGAGGAGATCAATGAATTGGGCATGCAACTAAAAAAAGCTAGAAATAGAATGAATTAAAAATCCCCAATTAAATACCAAATTAGAAATCCTGAAAAACAAGGTAGAAATTAATAAAATTAAAAGCAGCAAAAACAAACCCTATAGAATTCATCAATAAAACTAAGAGCTGGGGGGCAGCTAGGTAGTGCAGTGGGGGCAGCTAGGTGGTGCAGTGAATAAAGCACTGGCCCTGGATTCAGGAGGACCTGAGTTCAAATCTGGCCTCAGACACTTGACACTTACTGGCTGTGTGACCCTGGGCAAGTCACTTAACCCCCATTTCCCCGCCCCCCAAAAAACAACAACAAAAAAAACCCTAAGAGCTGGTTTTATGAAAAAAAAACAATAAAATAAATAAACCTTTGGTTAATTTGATTAAAAAGAAAGAAAACCAAATTACCAGTATCAAAAATGAAAGGGGTGAATTAATTACCAATGAAGTAGAAATTAAAGAAATAATTAGGAGCTATTTTTCCCAACAGTATGCCAATAAATTTGACAATGTAAATGAAATGGATGAATATTTACAAAAATACAAATTGTCCAGGTTAACTGAAGAGGAAATAAAATCCTTAAATAGGCCCATTTTAGAAAAAGAAATTGAACAAGCCATCAATGAACTCCCTAAGAAAACATCTCCAGGACCAGATGGGTTTACAAGGGAATTCTACCAAACATTTAAAGAACAATTAATTCCAATATTATGCAAACTACTTGGAAAAAATAGGTGAGGAAGGAATTCTATCAAATTCCTTTTATGACACAAATATGGTGTTGATTCCTAAACCAGGCAGAGCCAAAAGAGAGAAAGAAAATTTCAGACCAATTTCCCTAATGAATATGAATGCAAAAATCTTAAATAAAATATTAGCAAGGAGACTACAGCAAGTGATCACCAGGATAATACACTATGACCAGGTAGGATTTATACCAGGAATGCAAGGCTGGTTCAACATTAGAAAAACTACCAATATAATCAACCACATCAATAATAAAAACTAACCAAAACCATATGATTATCTCAATAGATGCAGAGAAAGCTTTTCACAAAATACAACACTCATTCCTATTAAAAACACTAGAGAGCATAGGAATAGTGGTGCTTTCCTTAAAATAATAAGCAGTAACTACCTAAAACTACCAGCAAACATCATATGTAACATGGATAAGTTAGAGGCATTCCCAATAAGATCAGGGGTGGAACAGGGATGTCCATTATCACATCCATTATTTAATATTGTACTAGAAATGTTAGCTATATCAATAAGAGAAGAAAAAGGAATTAAAGGAATTAGAATAGGCAGGGAAGAAACAAAACTATCACTCTTTGCAGATGATATGATGGTATACTTAAAGAATCCTAAAGAACCAACTGAAAAATTGCTTGAAACAATGAACAACTTTAGTAAAGTTGCAGGATATAAAATAAACCCACATAAATCATCAGCATTTCTATACATGATCAACAAAGCTCAGCAGCAAGAGATAGAAAGAAAAATTCCATTTAAAGTAATGGTAGACAATATAAAACACTTGGGAGTCTACCTGCCAAGACAAACCCAGGAACTCTATGAACACAATTACAAAACACTTTTCACACAAATCAAATCAGATCTATGTAATTGGAAAAATATCGATTGCTCATTGATAGGCCAAGCTAATACAATAAAAATGACCATTCTACCTAAATTAATTTACTAATTAACTGCCATACCAATCAGACTACCTAAAAATTATTTTATGGAGTTAGAAAAAATAATAACAAAATTCATCTGGAAGAACAAAAAGTCAAGAATATCAAGGGAACTAATGGAAAAAAATGCACAGGAAGGTAGGCTAGCCATACCAAATTTGAAGCTATACTATAAAGCAGTGGTCATCAAAACTATTTGGTACTGGCTAAGAAATAGAATAGTGGATCAATGGAATAGGTTAAGCACAGGAGACACAGTAGTAAATGACTACAGTAATCTACTGTTTGATAAACCCAAAGACTCCAGCTTCTGGGATAGAAACTCAATATTTGACAAAAACTACTGGGAAAACTGGAAGAGAGTATGGCAGAAACTAGACATAGACCAACATCTTACACCTTATACAAAAATAAGGTCAAAACAGGTTCAAGTTTTAGACATAAAGGGTGATACCTTAGATAAATTAGGAGAGGAAAGAATAGTGTACCTCTCATATCTATGGAGAGGAAAACAATTTATGTCCAAATGAGATAGAAAATATTATGAAATGCAAGATGGAAGTCTTTGATTACTTTAAACTAAAAAGTTTTTTTTAAAAAAAAACAGAAGCAATGCAGCCAAAATTAGAAGGGAGGCACATAGCTGGGAAACCATTTTTACAGCCAGTATTTCTGATACAGGCCTCATTTCTAAAATATATAGGGAACTAAATCAAATCTATAAGAATGTAAAGTCAGTCCCCAATTGAGAAATGGTCAAACAATATGAACAGGCAGTTTTCTGATGAAGTCAAAGCTATCTATTGCCATATAAAAAATGCTCTAAATCACTATTGATCAGAGAATTGAAAATTAAAACAACTCTGAGGTACCACCTCACACCTATCTGATTGGTTAATATGACAAAAAATGAAAATAATAAATGTTGGAGAAGCTGTAAAAAAATTGGAACACTAATGCATTGTTGGTGGAGCTGTGAACTGATCCAACCATTCTGGAGAGCAATTTGGAACTATGCCCAAAGGGCTATGGGACTGTTCATACCCTTTGACCCTGTGGTACCACTGCTAGGTCTGTATCCCAAAGAGATCATAGAAAAGGGGAAAAGGACCCACATGTACAAAAATATTTATAGCAGCTCTCTTTGTGGTGGCAAAGAATTGGAAATCGGGGGAATGCCCATCAATTGGGGAATGGCTAAACAAGTTGTGGTATATAAATGTAATGAAATACTATTGTGCTGTAAGAAACGATGAGCAGGAGGAGTTCAGAGAAATCTGGAAGGATTTACATGAACTGATGCTGACTGAGAGGAGCAGAACCTGGAAAATATTGTACACAGTAATAGCAACATTGCGAGATGAACAATAGTGATAGACTTGGCTCTTTTCAGCAGTGCAATGATCCAAAACTGTTTCAAAGAACTCATGCAGATTGAACCATACTGTTTCTACTTTGGGGCTGTTTTTTGTCCTTTTTGAGGTTTTTCCCTTGTGCTCTGATTCTTCTTTCACAAGATAACTAATGCAGAAATATGTTTTGCGTGATTATACATATATAACCTATATCAGAATGCTTCCACCGGAGGACAGAGGGAAAGGAGGGTGGGAGAAAAATTTGGAACTAAAAATCCTATGAAAACAAATGTTGAAACTATCCTTATATGTATCTGGAAAATAATAAAATACTTTTACTTATTAAAATTAAAATAAAAATTAAAGGTCCTATAAAATTTTTTTAAAAAGAAAAGAATGGGGCAGCTACGTGGTGCAGTGGATAGAGCACCAGCCCTGGATTCAGGAAGACCTGAGGTCAAATCTGGCCTCAGACACTTAACACTTGCTAGCTGTGTGACCCTGGGCAAGTTATTTAACCCCAATTGCCTTAAAAAAGAAGAAGAAAGAAAAAGAAAAGTAGCATTGAAGTTCAGGAGAATGATTAGAGACCATCACCAGTGAGTAAGGAAGATCTTCCCCTAACATATAGCGGCTGTGTGGGAATCACCTGATCACATGACTAGTAATATGGCAACTTAGTCCCTCTTTGCAAATCTCTTCAACCAATCTGCATCTTCTAAGCATCTACCAAGCTCCAGTCCCTACTATGCTAAGGTGCTAGAGTACAAATACAATAAATAAAATAATCTCTATTTGCAAAGAGTTTATATTGTAACTCTTCCACCCTTCAACTTCCAAAGGGATTATGGACCAGAAATAAAGTAATTAGAGCTAAATCCATATGATAAGAAAGTATTGGAAAGATAAAAATACTATGAATCAATACCAGAGACCTTAAATTCTTAGAGTGCTAATTCAATAAGGTTCTTTCACTAACTGCCATGCAGTTCCTCCCACCCACAGTGATCAATAGCAAACTCTCAGGATTGACTCTAGGGTAGAGACCCTTCCCTGCTGCAATGGCTCTGCTGATCATACTTTGTATCTCTACTCCATAAGAAGTAGCAAAAACTCATTATACCTAATCATGTAAAGGAAAGAAAGAGAATAGAGGAGAAATCAAGTGGGCTAAAATGTACTTGTGGGGGTAGCTGTCTTATACCCAAAAGAAAGATTGCTGAAAACCCAGCTGGAATTAGTGCCACCCCTGGAGGTTACTCCGAGTGGAGACCCTTGTGGTTTCATTAATTCTAGCTAGCCCCTTCCTGCCTCCCCACCACGAAGAAATAGTAGTGCTGATTCTTCCCAGGCGTGTGAAGGAAAGGAAGAGTCAATCAGATTCAAAGGTAGGGTGAGAGCAAAGTTGAATTGGATCTGAGGGGGAAATGATTGAAAAGCCAAATGTAACTAGTTCTATCTCCTAGAGATTACTCATGACCCAGACCTGGGCAAGTGAACCCCATATCCCCCCAAACTGAGGCAGCCCTGTGAGTGAAGAGGAAACAGTCAGAGAGTGGGCAACAAGGGAATATAAAAAAGAGATCTAAAGACCAAAGATACAAAGAGAAAAGGCCTCAGAAAAAGTTCAGAAAGCAAATAAAACAACACAGAATTCTAAAAATAGAAGGAAAATGAGTAAAACCACAAAGAAATTAAGTACAATTAAAAAAATATTTTAATATAAAGGAGAATGAAGCAATAGTGCCTGATGAAAAGCAGAATCCCATAGACTCCCCAGAGATCCTGGAACAATAAGTAGAATTTCTCTGAAAAGAAATCAAATTCATAAAACAAGACATGAGGGATGAATTTAGTTCAGAAATTAGAGTTCTCAATGCATAAAATAGAGTACTTAATGCAGAATTTAAAACATAATTAAGAAAAATTAAATATTTGATGGAACTCTCTAAAGAATAAGAATCTGTGGAAGAAGATCAACAGATCCAAAACAGAAAAATAGTAAGGTGGAAGAAAATTTGGCAGAAGAGAAAGAAAAGGCAACAATACACACAAATTGCATGACCTTAAACAGTTCATTTAACCTCTCAGTTACCTAAATACTAAAACTATAGGTTGTGTGACCAGTATCTATCTTTATTGGGAAAGGAACTTTCCTTACCTGGAGTTCCCTACACAAATTAAACCATATGTGTGGTCAAAACTCTATCCATATAGAAAAAGAGATGGAGGAGAGAGAGATGGGGAGACAGAGAGATAGGGGGACAGAGAGAGAGAGAGAGAGAGGAGTTATAAGTTTTGAGATTATTAATGAGTCCTTAGAGAAATATAAAATCACCAAGGGAGAAAATATAAAGAAAAAAATGAATATGACCTATTTTTTTTAGGCAATTGGGGTTAAGTGACTTGCCCAGGGTCACACAGCTAGTAAGTGTTAAGTGTCTGAGGTCAAATTTGAACTCAGGTCCTCCTGACTCCAGGGCCAGTGCTCTATCCACTGTGCCACCTAGCTGCCCCAATATGACCTATTTTAAAGCCTTGATGCATGCCTTCATTTAAAAGACAGAATATGGATGATTATTAGGCAAAGGAAACTGAGAAGGAAATCAGAGAGATAAGAGGAAAAGCAGGAGAGAACAAGGTCACAAAAGCAAATAGAGGAGAGAATATATAGGAGGATAGATTGGGCAATGGTGTAAAGACTACAGAGATGTCAAGAAGGATGAAGTCTGAGAAAAGGTCATTGTATTTAGTAATTAAAATAGCATGAGTAATATTTGAGAGTCTAATAGTGGAATTTCAGTTGAATGCCTCAACTTCTTGCAATTTGTTTTTTGATCCCACCATTCAACTGAAATTCCACCCAGTTGAAGTGCAGGACTTGATGGACTCATGATAAAGAGTGAAACATATGTTTTTGGACATGGACAATAGGGAATTTGTTGTGTTTGATTATGCATATTTGTTACAAGAGTTTTGTATTTCTCTTTTTTTGTTTGTTTGGTTTAAGGGGCAATGAGGGTTAAGTGACTTGACCAGGGTCACATAGCTAGTAAGTGTCAAGTGTCTGAGACTGGACTTGAACTCAGGTCCTCCTGAATCCAGGGCCTGCGCTTTATCCACTGCACCACCTAGCTGCCCCATGTATTTCTCTTTTTAATGGGAAAATGTGGAAGGGTAAGAATGTGGTTCTCTTCCCCACCTGATCCCCCCCAAAAAGGAGAGCTATACTAGAAATGAATATGATATAAAACTAAAAATAATCAATAAAACTTTTATGAATAGAAGTAGAGGAGTCATTGACTTTAATGAGTTATTAAGATAAGTATCCCAGACCCCAAAGGCCAACAATTACAAATACCTTTACATGAAAATACTGAATGGGGAACAAGAATTGCTGAAGAACTAAAAAAGCTATCTATTCTTACCAGATTGCTCTGCTGACCAAACAACACACACACACACACACACACACACACACACACACAGAAGATGGGTGACTTGGATTCAGTGTTCAATCTTTGACTAAGGAATAGTACCAAGTCAAATTGTTTATACAAGGATTAAACACAAATTGCATGAGCATTGGTTTCAAGCTCTAAAAAACTAAGCTAACTGGTCACCAATCACAGTGTTGGTTACACAATAGAAAATAAGAGTTGTCCTTTGAAATCATGATGGAAAAATATTAAGTAGGTGAAGTATGTAAGATTAAAGAATGTTATTTCTCTTACTTTAGAGGTGTGGACCATATGCCCAATGAGAGGCAATTCATTATAGTGGAAAAACACTGTTTTTCAGGATAACTAAACCATAATCCTAAATCCTAACCTCAATGTGCCACAAAACCTAAGACAAGTGATCATTTGCCCTTACTGGGCTTCATATTCTCCCTTCCCTGAGATGAAAGAATTGGACTTCTTGTTCTCAAAGCCTTCTTCTAGCCCAGACTTGTTAAATGCTCTATGTTCTAAGATCTATGGTATAAGGTAATTTTGGGAGCCAACTTTCTATGATACTAATCCCTACCACTCTGGAAGACTTATATGAATACAGTTTATTGCTGAGTGTTGGGCTAAAATAACGGTTAGAATTGGTGAAAAAGCCTGTGTGCAATACAGGTATATCCCATATTATTAAGTAACATCCAGCATACTCTGGCCACTTAATGTCATTAACAATTAGCAAAGATAGTAAGGGGGATTATTTATAGGTATTTTCAAGCATTACATATAATAGAGGGTTATGATTCAAACATAAGTTAACTTCCACATCATTCCTAAACCTCTGAATATTTCTTTACTTGCCTGAAAGGGAGCTAATTATTGCAAAGTGAATATGTTTTAGCACGGCATATATTGGCTGATTAGTCTGTTACACACATTCATACAGAATGAGGTAAAAGTCACTATATAGTTATGCAATTTGTATAGTATCAAGTAAATTATAATGAAATAAAAGCACCAAAAGGCATCTAAGAGACTATTCAGTATAATCAGAGGGTTATTGGATCATTAATTTAGAGCTGGAAGAGACCTTGGAAGCTATTAACTCCAACTCCTACATTTTATATATGAGGAAACTAAGGCACAAAGAGATTATGTGACTTACTCAGGGCCACACAACTAGAAAATGTCTAGTTTGGGAATTGAACCCAGGTTTCCCTGACTCCAAGCCTAGTTCCCTATCCACTATGTGTTTCCTCTTTCTACTTACAAGTGGGGAAACCGAGGCCTAGAGAGGTAAAGTTATGGGGCTGGACCATACTAGGTACATTCAAGCCCTAAAATTCTATGGCTATAGAATTACTCAAGATCATCCAATGAATGACAGAAGGAATAATAGATACTTATCTCCTGTCTTTCAATCTGGTGCTCATTCTAGCATACCAACCTACCTCCTTTGAAATAAAATACAGAAAGTAAGCAATTTATTTAAACTGTAGACATGAACTAAACACACATTAGGGTTTGTATTAACCCTACTATGACTTTTCCCTCTCTCTGTTAAACACACATATGATCATGTATACTGTCAGATACTGAGTATGCTGGTCCAGGAGGCGCAGCTGTGTGCCTGAGGCTGCTGGGCCACACAGCTGCCAGTTCTTGCCACTTATTCCCCAGGGCCATTTAAGAAGCCCTGGGATACCCCCTCATGTCTGGGGTTAGACTGGTGTGAAAAACTAGCCTCTGGGTGTGTAGAAGATTTAATGTGTGGACTATTTAGAGGAAAGCTGGTGCTGGGACTTCGTATGGACTCAATGTATGTTCAAGAGGAGCATAATGTGTTCAGTAGAAGAAAGTTCAGAGAGTGTATGGAGGAAAGGAATGAGTCTGTGGGTAGGGGAGAGAGAGAGAGAGAGAGAGAGAGAGAGAGAGAGAGAGAGAGAGAGAGAGAGAGAGAGAGAGAGAGAATAAAGAAATTATCGACATGAATAAGGGAGCTCTGGATCCTTGGTGCTCCTGGCAGATTTTCCAGAAAGAGTCAAAATGTTTTCAAGAAAAGCATTTTGTGTCTGGCAATTTGTTCTTTGTGAAAGCCACTGAGTCTGCATGGGGTGTGAATGAAGATGGGGGAGAGGGCTGGTTTCTAGATCCTAGAATGATACACATCTTGGGAAGCCATGGGAACAACCTACTTGGTTTCTGCCTTGCTCCATATATCTTACTTTATCTTCAAAATCCTTTTTGAGTGCTTCCATGCCCTGAGACCAATTCATATATTTCTTGGAAGCTTTGGATGTAGCAGCTTTGACTTTCTTATCATCCTCTGAGGGTGTATTTTGATCTACCTTCTCACCAAGGAAACTTTCGATGATCTGCATCTTTTTCTGCCTGCTCATCTTGCCCACCTATTTCTTGGCTTTTAACTCCTTCTTAAAGTGGGGCACTGCTTTCAGGATGCACTGTCCCAAGCTTCAGGGAGTCCCAGGTGGTATGATTTAAGGAGAGGTATGTCCTCAGCTTGCTTAGCCTGTGCTCTGTTCTGTAAGTAACCACAGGCCTACTTACTCTTTAACCCAGAAGCACAAATCTGATTCACTGTGGTTGAAAGCTTGGCATGCCTGTGCCCCTCTCCTACTGGGCCACTGCCACTCAAGTCTGCTTCCTGAGCAACATAACAGTGCTCTGCCTCAGCTCCAGCAGAACCCCTGCTATCTCCTACCGGCCAACCACTGGACCCCCTCATTGGTCCGTGAACTGAGTTCCAGAAGTAGCCAATGACATTGATAATTCTGAGGCTTTGGAGACACGGCCTTGCTCCATGCATCTGAATGCCAAGTTTCAGGGCTTACTATTAATAATCTATTAGGTGACAGAGGAGGACAAGTGACTCCTACAGGATTGGAGTTGGAAGTGGCAGTGAGAGATAGGTCCCTAACACTGCACACACCACAAGCACCATACATATCACCACTTATACTCCCCTCCTCAGGTACCCACTGTCTTAGTGGTCAGAGAAATAGAAATGACATTGGTGGAAGAAATAAGCAAGTATAGTCTATTAGTACTAATTTACTAACGGAGAGAAATTTGACCTAAAGCCTTTCTGCCACCGACTATTAGGAGATAAGGATGAATGTGCCATAGCGACTGGTCAAATCCTATTGTAGAAGCAACCGAGGTAAAGGCATGATATCAATGGGAAAAGACTTTCTGTGTATCTTCAGGGGAGCTTGGTTATTGTTGTGTTGCCTCATATTCCTTCTTGGGTCTCAAATGGTTCCTTGTCTAGAAAATACTTCCTACTATCTTCAACAATTGTCATGTAAGTTCCCTGGAGAGGGTTATTGTAAACACAACTTTTGAAAGCATATGCAAGAGGTCTTCCCTTCCAATGATAACCACACAAGAACATCTCCTAAACTTGGCATTAAAAACCACAAATTGGCCACCCATTGTAAAACTGTCTTTTGACTCAATATTTTTACTCACACACTATCTATGGATCAAGTAACAAGAAGTACCTGTTATAAGTGCAAGGCAGTCTGCTAAAGATTGTATATGCAAAGGGAGAAATGAAACAGTCTCTGCTTTCCCTCAAGGAGCTTACATTCCAACAAAGGAGAGAATACACATATATGAGTATATACAGGATGCATACAAAATTAATATAAGCCAGTTTGGGGGGTGAGGAATTGTAGCCTGGGGAACTAAAATGGGGAAATGGGGAGCTGGTAAATTGGGGGTGATATGGAAAGAAGTTTCATGTTGAAGTTGGTACTTGAGTTCAGTCTTAAAGTAATACAAGAGATTCCAAAGGAATCCGGGGCATCCAAGAGGCAGAGGTGAGGAACATCTGGAGTGTAAGACAGCAAGAGGACAGTATGGTTGGATTATAGTGTACGTGGAGAGGAATATTTTGTAAGAAGACTTCAAAGATAGGAAGCAATGTTCATGAAATTTCCCAAGGAAAGGGGAAAAAAGGAAGGAAGGAAGGAAGGAAGGAAGGAAGGAAGGAAGGAAGGAAGGAAGGAAGGAAGGAAGGAAGGAAGGAAGGAAGGAAGGAGGAAGGAAGGAAGGAAGGAAGGAAGGAAAGAAGGGAAGGAAGAAAGGAAAGAAAGAGAAAGAAAGAAAGAAAGAGGGAAAGAAAGAAGGAAGGAAGGAAGGAAGGAAGGAAAGAAAAAGAGGAAGGAAGGAAAATGGAAGAAAAAAGAAAAAAAGTTCATCTAATATACTCTATAATATAGGAGGGCATGGATATTGAAAACAAAACTGGAGCAAGGAACTGGAATTCCAAGACCAAATTAGCCACTCATTTACAGATTAATTAATTTAAATGTGTCCAGCATTTAAAAAAATAACTCTACAGCCATGATGTGCAGAAAGCAAATCCAAATAGTTTAACGGCAATGATTCACCAAATTTTAGCCTGTTTCAAGGCGTGAACTCAGCCCCACAAACACCTCAAGAAGGGATTCCCATGACTGGTTTGATAATATGCAGAAGGGTTCCAGTTATATTATTTGGCTGAGGATGGAAGGGTTATGAGATCCCAAGCACAGATCAAAAAAACATAGTTCTCATTAACTTTAATTTAAAAAATACATATGTGCCTTACAGCATTATAGGGAAGAGGAAATGGAATATTATGAAATCAAACTAACCACAATAGGATATTGCAACTCCACAATTGGTTGGGAATCATCAACCAAAGCATAGATTTGGGAAGGACTTTAGAAATCACCTACTTTTCCACTCAATGCAGAAATCCCTTCTGTAGAACTTCTGGCTTTGCTGGAATCCTTTTCAACAATAGCCCATTGCTGTTTTAAACCCTAAAAGGTTAATAGACTTGATCTCTGCCGTCCTTCAGTCAGTTATTTATTAATTCAAGCAATTATTAAATACCTACTATGTGACAGTGCCACCCATGTTATCTCTGGTATCCCATCTGATAATAAATTCTTATTGTGTACAGGAACGAAACATGTTTATATAAATTATCATGTAGTGCTCAAATAAGTGAAGTATGGTAGGCAGCAAGGGCACTGGTTGTGAAGGTAGAGAGACCTGAGTTTAATCCCATCTCTGATGCTTATTATCTATGTGATGTTGGGCAAGTCATTTACATCTTTAGGCACAGCTTCCTCATGTCAAAAATGAAAGAGTTGGAGTAGATATCCTCTGAGGTTTCCCAATTCTTACAAGATCACAAAAGGCAGACAAAAAAGAAATTATTATTTCCATTTTACAGGTGAAGAAACTGAGGCTAAGAAAAGTCCAATTGTTTCCCTCTGGTCACATGATGACCAGATGTCAGATGTCAGAAATAGTAGTAGATTCTATAACGTATAGTCTAGGCTAATGCAAATTTTCATAGGCTAGGTAAAATTCTTAGAAAACTATTGTTATTTCTTGTGGTAGCTAAGAATGGAAGCAAGGTAAATGCCCAAGGTTACTAAACATGTTATAGTAATGAATGTGATGGAATTCTCTTCACTGTGAGATGATGACTGTGAAGAATTTAGAGAAGCATGGAAGGGTTTATATGATTGATTCAGAGTAAAGTGAATAGAACCAGGAGAATAATGGGCATGACAGCAGCAATGCAATTGCAAAGGACAATATAACAAAACAGTGTTCAGTGTACTTAAAAACATCTACCTTTGTGAAGTTGCAATATCCTATTTTTATTTCATAATATTTCCCATTCCTCTTCCTCAAAAATTGCAGTAAAGTACCTGTATATTTTTAAAATTTAAAAGTCAGGGGCAGCTAGATGGTGCAGTGGATAGAGCACTGGCCCTGGATTCAGGAGTACCTGAGTTCAAATCCGGCCTCAGACACTTAACACTTACTAGCTGTGTGACCCTGGGCAAGTCACATAACCCCAATTGCCTCACTAAAAAAAAAATTTTAAATTAAAGTTAATAAGAACTGCTTCTTTGTTAAAAAGTATTTGGGAATCTTATAATCGTCCCATCCTTACCCATTTGAAATAATGAGAGCCTTCCTGGTATGTCATTAAACCAACCTTGGAAAACCCTAAATGAGGTATTTGTGTGGACTGAATTTTTATCTTGATATAACAGACATTTGTCAAGTCATTGTTTGAAATGATCTGGATTCAGTGTGTAGTATGTGCTGTTTCTGCAATCTGGCTGTAGAGTCTTTTAAAATGCTGGACACATTTAAAATCAATCAGCCTGATAAATGAGCAACTAATTTGGTCCTGAGTTTCTACTCCCTGGGTTTCAACATCCACACCCTCCTATATTATAGGGAATATTGAGTGGATTTGTGTGGTTTTTTTAACATTTGGAAATCTTATGATAACTCCTATCTTACTAATTAAAAAGACCAAGCTTGGCTCTGGAGAAGAGTTGAGAAAATGCACCCCCCTCCTTCCCTTTGCTGCAGAGCTGGGGGTACTATAGATGTGTGCCATTGCATACACTGTCAGATACGGTCAAAACTTTTGTTGTGATCTTGTCAACTCAAAGGTTCACTCCAGTGATGCAGATGACAACTCATCCATGCCTGCTCATCCAATGAAACTCTTGTCTGACTCCATATCCATAAGTTTTCCACAGTTTACTCATCCAATGTGCTAAGGGCCTTCCTCCTGACATCCCAAGGATGCTGGTGTACCACTCAAGTTAAGTATCTCTTTATCTCTCCCTCTCATCACATGTTCAATCCATCTTCTTTTTTGAGCTTATATGTCTCTAATGACTTTTCTGACTTCAATTCTTCTGCAAAACTCCTTATTTGCTAAGTCTTGGAGTCAGCTTCCACCCACTATGACTCTCCCCATTGCCCTCCATGTGACACCCATTTTTAATCCCTCAGACACTGTTGTGACTTAAGCCCCAAAATATTACAATGACTCCTGAAAAAGACAGATGAAGATACAGATATTTTGAGTAGCATGATTCATAATAATTCCTCTTGGCCTCAATGAGAGCATTTCTGGACACAGTAAATCATTCCTAACCCAAGTAGATAAAATAAAGAGGCAGAGTCACATAGTAGAAAGAGGCCTGGAGAAAAAGTCACGGGAACCCATGTCTCAGCTCTCCCACCATTAGTCAGAAAGTGCAAACCTGACCATGTTAGTATTCTATAACCTCTCTCTGGTCCCTATTAACTCTGGGACCAAATATGAAATCTGTTGGGCATTTAAAGCCCTCCCCATTTTGGATGCAACCTACTTTTCTAGCTTGATTGCACATTATTCCCATTCATATCTACTATGGTCCAGTCAATCTAGTTCTTATTTTTCTTCATATATGATGCCTATATATGGGTGCCTTGTGCTGGATGCTCATATTACACCCCACCCCCTTGCCTGGAATTGGCTCCTTCCTGGCCTCAACCCTTAAAATCCCTCCTTTCCATCAAGATTCAACTTCAATTCCTCTTTCTACATGGTGCCTTTTCTAATCTAGCTTCTAGTTTGTGTGGACCTGCTGGCTCGGTGATCTTGGGCTAGGTGCTGAACTTCTCACTGCTCTAGACAGATTCCTTAGATTATTAAAATATTAAAATTCATGGTTACATTAAATTAAAAAAAGGTTTTGCACAAACAAAAGCAATGCAACCAAGATTAGAAGGAAAACAGAAAGGTTGGAAACATTTTTTACAGCCAGTGCTTCTGATAAAGGCCTCATTTCTTAAGTATATAGAAAACTGAATCAAATTTATAAGAATACAAGTCATTCCCCAACTGAGAAATGGTCAAAAGATCTGGACAGTTTTCAAATGAAGAAACTAAAGCTATCTATAGTCATATGAAAAAATGCTCTAAATCACTATTGATTAAAGATATGCAAATTAAAAACATTCTGAGGTACCACCTCACAGCTATCAGATTGGCTAATATGACAAAAAAGGAAAAAGATAAATGTTGGAGAAGATGTGGGAAAATTGGAACACTGATACATTGTTGGTAGAGTTGTGAACTGATTAAAGCATTTTCAAAAGCAATTTGGAACTATTCCCAAAGGGCTATAAAATTATGACTCAGCCATACCACTACTAGGTCTTATATCCTAAAAAAGATCATAAAGATGGGAAAAGGACCCACACGTACAAAAATATTTATAGCAGCTCTCTTTGTGGTGGCAAATAATTGGAAATTGAGGGGATACCCACCAATTGAGGAATGGCTGAACAAGTTGTAGTATATGAATGTGATGGAATACTATTGTGCTATAAGAAATGATGACCAGGCAGATTTCAGAAAAACCTGGAAAGAATTATATGAACTGGTGCTGAGTAAAGTGAACAGAACCAGGAGAACATTGTACACAGTAAAAGCAACATTATGTGATGATTAACTATGAAAGACGTAGTTCTTCGCAGCAATACAATGATCCAAGACAGTTCAAAAAAACTTATGACGGAAAATGCTCTCCACATGCAGAAAAAGAACTATAGAATCTGAATGCACATCAGAGTATATTATTTTCCCTGTATTTGTTGTTGTTATTTTTTCTTTCTGGTGGTTTTTCTCTTTTGTTCTGATTCTTCATTTAAAACATGACTAATGTGGAAATATGTATAACATGATTGTATATGTGTGTATATGTATGTGTGTGTGTGTGTGTGTGTGTATATATATATATATATATATATATATATATGATTGCTTGTCATCTTGGGGAGGAAGGAAGGAAAGGAGGGAGAAAAACTTGAAACTTAAAATCTTACAAAAATAAATGTTCAAAACAATCTTTACATGTAATTGGAAAATAAAATAAAATATTACCAAGGGGAGGAAAAGATATTAAATTGCAGAAGAGCATGTTGGCCTACACTGATAGAGGGAGTTTCATCATCAAGTAGTTTCCTAGACTGATGAAATCATAGATCAAGTACCTATTCTTTCCTTATATGTTTTGTGTATACCTATGTGCATATGTGATGTTTCCTCTACCTAGGTCATCATCTTCAGCATCATCACTAACATTTATATAATGTCAGATACTGGGCGTTATTACAAATGCAAGTACTTTGCAATTATTATCCCATTTGAGCTTCACAGCAACAGTGAGGGGGTACTGTAACTTTCTCCATTTTATAGATGAGGAAACTGAGGCAAACAGAGATTAAGTGACTTGTCCAGAGTCACACAGCTGGTAAGTGTCTGGGGCTGGATTTGAACTCAGGTCCTTCTGACTCCAGATCTGAGCCAGGTAGTTGCCCCCAACACTATTGTTTTGAGAATCAAATGAACTAAGGGATATGAAAGCACTTTGTCATCAGCTATTATTATGGTGGATAACTTGAACTTCAGTTTGAAAGCCCTAGTGGTGATTTAAATGCTTTTACACTTTGAAGAATCTGTAATCTCGTCAATATGGGTACCGCCTCCAGTGTACAGATCAGAATCCACCCACAATTTCAATATTGTACAAATCATCCATGTTTTCCCATAAACCCTTCCTAGAAGGTCCACCCTACATGCAGGAAAGCCATCTTTGGATCTCTTGAAATTCTGTTGTTACCAATGGAGCACATGGGGTTTGTCCATAAGCCATCCCTTGCCCTCACAGCTTGAATGAATCATATTCTTTTCTCCTTGTATATCGCCCTAATGACATATTTTCTGTTGCTTCTCCAGCTCAGTTAATCAGTGGGAATATGCTGCAGCCTATGCATTCCCACCATGTGACTTTGGATGACCAGCATTTAAATTTTTCAGAGACTATGGTATTCCAAGATGGATCATGATGTGTCAGAGAGTTAAACTGCCTCAGGTAAATAAGCAAAGTGAATCCCTCTGTGTATTTGGCCCCCAAAGGTCTTAGTTACTTTATGATCTAAGACATCAGTAGAGAGTTGGTATCACATATGATATCATGTTCCAATTCATGGGTTTTGGGGCAAGGTATACTGGAAGACCTAATGGGGGCAGAAATTCTACAGCAGAAAAGCCTAGAACCCAAAGAGCTAAACATAAGAGAGAAAAGGTTGTGGCCTTCTTTTCATAACATGAAAGTGGGCATGGTACCTTAGGAAGTCTAGGATTTCTTTCATATTCATATGAATGTTCTATGTGACTTCTTGAAATTGCATATAAAGGAAAGGGATACCCAGGAGTACTGTGTCTATCTGTGTGGTCCACAGAGAGTGGCATCCAAGAGGAGTTGGGAGAGAGGACATTCCACTGGGTATCTTGTTTGGCAGAGGCAAAGTTGATATTGTTGATTAATTGACAACATTCCCTCTGCTTTTTACCCCTTGAACTACATCATAGGGATATGTAAATGATTATACATCAGCCCAAGAATTTATTTTTCTCCATGAACTCTTATTTTAATGTTGGTTTTCCAGATACAGGATGCTAGTCTTGACTTCAAACTGAAAACACCTTTGGTGTTAGACCACTGATGTTGGAGACCAAAATTAGATATTTTTCTTTCTTAACTAAATACCAACTCAGTAGTAAGATACAAGTTTTTCTACATGTGTAATTAAACAATAAAGTTTTCTGAACCAGAATCTGGAGGTACTGGGGTTTTATTATTATTATTATTATGGAATAGAGTTATTGAAAAATAGAAGGTTTAGTGCTAAAGGGCTCAAAACCCCTAATGAAAATTTTAATAGAAACAACTCCTCCACACATACCAAAACTGCTTTTCCAAAAGAAATAATGTTGTGCTAGGAGCCAGAAATGTTCTCTATTATTAAGAATACAGAAGTATTATCAGCTGAATCTTTAAGAGACAGATATGCTACCAGTGAAAAGTTCAGGGATGAAGTTACGGAATGGAATCCAGACCTGATACCTGATATCAATGTCATTCTGTGTCAAGTTTCAAGGTAGAAAATCCAGTTTCCCTTATTCTAAACCTAGTATTCTTTCCAGTATCTGGCATTTATTTAGTAAACATTTCACATATACTGACAGAGATACATGTTGTCTGCTCTGGTGGACTATAAGATCCTTGAGGGCAGAAATGTTTCATTTTTGTCAGTCTCTAATGGTACCTGGAATTTAGTCAATGCTGGTTGAAGTTGTGATACATGAAGTTAATGGAATATTACTGTGCTCTAAGAAATAATGAACATGGATAAAGACTGGAATGAACTAATGCAAAGTAAAGTGAGCAGAGATAGCCAAACAATATACACAATGACTACAACAATATGATGAATAATATAACAATATAAGTGAAAATAATAGCCACCACAAAAATTAATGCTGCAGAATTATAAAGAACAAAGTTGTCCCCAAGTGAGAGACACAACTTCCTTTGCAGAGGATCCATGGATGTGGAACATTGAGTAAAATATTAGAGTTTTTCAATGTATTGATTGATTTGCTAAATATTTTTTCTTCCTCTTTTTTTTTTCTTTTTCTTAAAAAGACTGTTATAAGGGATAACTCTCTAAGAGGGGAGGGGAGTAATACAGAGGGAAATCTAGGAGATATCAAAACAAAAGTTATTAATAAAAACAATTTAAAAAATAAATTTGCATTGATTTATTATACTATGGTTCCTAAAATTCCCTTCCTAGTTCTGCCCCTTCCCAGCAAAGTCATTTAACTCTTATGACACTCAGTTTCTTCATCCATACTTCAATACTTAGATGTATTTATGATATCCTCTCTTTTGTTATTACCATCCTCTGCCTACCTTATAGAATTGTAGATTTAGATCCAGAAGAAATCTTTAAAAAATATTCCATCCAACTCTTTAATTTTTCAGAAAACTGAAGTCCAGAGACTTCATGTGACTGAATGTCCCAAGGTCATACATGCAATAAGTAATCAGTAGAGTCAAGATTTGAACACAGTTTTTCTAACTTTAAATCCATTACTCTTTCCACTGCACCATGCTGCCTCCCAGTCTTATAGGGTCATGGTAAGGAAAGCACTTTAAAGAGCTATACTTTTATTTGAGACCACCCACTACACTTATAATTTGTCCCATACATTTTGTCACTTGATTGTAGCCATTTTTAGCACTTGCTCATATGCTGTCTTCTATTATTCTCCAATTATATTATATGAATAATGTGCTCTTCTCAACAAGTTTCTAAGGTCACTGTGGGAAGGGACCATGATATATACTTTTGTGGGGTATCCTTTGCAGCATCTGTTACACTGTTGTACACATGGAAAGTGCTCAATAAATAAATATTGAATTGAAAATGCTGACACTCTTCTAAGTAGAAACGAACCCATAGCAGAATATAGCATTCACTAAACAAGGCAGAACCCACTTAGAATGAGGGTAAGATCTGTCTCTATATTGTATACTCAGAACAACATTTACCCTCAATTTTCTCATCTTCTGAACTCAGGATATTCCAAGGAGATTTCCATAACAGATCACAAATTCAATGTACAATCAATCTGTACAGGGACAAAATGAAATTCCTTTTTCTTTCCTGCTGGAAGAAAAATTCTTTGGCAGTAATCCTTGGATTGTTTTCTTTCTAAATTACATTCATGCTATTTTCAAGATGTTTCTTGGGTTTTCTTGAAATCTGACCCATTTAATATGTAACGTATAGCTTGTTTCCATGTCAAAATTCTCAGGGTTTCTTGAGAATCATTATTAAATGCCTATGTATTCTAGAAAGCAAGTCACATCTTCTATAAGAGCAAGGAAATTATTTCTTTCCCTGGGAGGACACATTTTTTCCCCTTAGTCATGAGTGTTCAATATTGCTACATAGAAGCTTCCATAAGTTATTTCTTTGGGGAAAACAAAGCTGTGGTTCTCTCATTAGGAGTTTGAGCCATTATTTCACTGATTTGCCATTTTTCCACCAAGGGTTTCAAAGAGTTTATCCAACATGGACCACCAAACACCACTAAGAAATGGAGAAAATATGGCCCTGAGCAGAGTTCCAAGAGGCAATGGTTTCATTACATCTAAAATTCAGATTTCCAAAGCTTGTTCTGTTAGCTAAATTCTATTTTTCTCATGTACTACTTTTCACTGAGCCATATAAGCTTCAACTAGATAAAAGACTCATAATTAATTAATCAACAAATGTTTATTAAGCACTTATTTTGTGCAGGCACTTTGTTAAATGTTGGGGATACATAGAAAGTAGAAAAAATCATCATGGGGGAAAACATGTAAGTAACTATGTATATCCATGATATATACAGTATAAATAGAAGGAAATCTCAAAAGGAAGGTTCATAAATCTCACTCACACTTAAATAACTCTCTAACACAGAAAATTAACTTATTGATGGTTTGGAAGAGTCAGAATTGGAAAGAAACTGAAAGGTCATCTTACCTGACTTCCTTTACCAGGCAGGAATCCCTTCTAGAGCAACCCTGAGAGGTCATCATCCAGCCTTTGACTGAATACCTCCAACAAGGAGCTCATTACAACATAAAGCTATCCCTCATTGTTGGAAAGCTATGGTCAGAAAATTTTTTCTCAGATTGAGACATCTGTCTGACAATAGCTTTCACCATGAATCCATCAGTAGATAGCTTGCATCAGTGGACTGCTATGGGGAACCTTTGTCTTTTGCAAAAAAGAATAGTGCTTTCAGAAAATTCAAAACCCAATACTTTTTTTTAATCACATAAGAACATAAGGGATAGGGCAGATAATTAGATATTTGGATCTCTACCTGTAAGCTTAATTCTGTTTTGAATGTGTGTTTCTGTCTTGTGTTTGTCATCTACTAAGTAAATTAAGTTTTGCTCCACCCCTTTTTTTTGTTCAGTCATTGTTCAGTTATGTCCAGCTCTTCATGACCCCATTTGGGGTTTTCCTTGCAAAGATACTAGAGTGGTTTGCCATTTCCTTCTCCAGCTCATTTTACATATGAGGAAACTGAGGCAAATAGGATTAAGTGACTCACCTAGGGTCACACAGCTAGTAAGTGTTCCAAGGTCGAATTTGAACTGAAATCTTCTGACTATAAGCACCATGCTCTATCCACTATACCACTTATCTGCCCTAGTGACTAAAGCTCAGCAATTGGGGAAGTACAAGGAAATATCTAGGGATCAATGGTGAAGAGAAGCAAGATTGGATGGTAGATCTCATTAGCTAGATTTTACATTGTGAACTGACTTCTGTTTATTTAGCACAGAAATGTGCACAATACTCAATAAAGCAGCCTTGCAGATTGTATTTAGTTCTATTGCCAAAAAAAAAAGGCACACATCCTGCTCTCAAATCCTTTGCCCTTTTGTCCCATTGTCAATCACTCCTTGACAAAGCAGAGTCCTGGATGGCTCTCCATTCTTCCAGTCTTACTCATGAGCTGCTGAATAGAGTTGGAGGAAGCCACATCACTGTGTTGATTGGGTCCAATACACATTTGTATTATTCTTCTCAACTGGGCTTTCACCAAAACAAGGCAATTCTGCTTCTTAATCATTTCTCTATTCCCTTCTCTAAAGCACAGCATTTGATTTCTTCTCAAGCTCCCCAGAGCAGTCCTTTTCCCAACCTTTTAGCTTAGTACCTCATTTTGTACTTCATTGAAAAAAAAAGTAAACCTTTCACCAATACCTCTTAGTTCTTATCTCACATTACTCATATGTTTTCATCTACTCTTTATTCCTTTGCTCCTATTTGATATGAAGAGGTAGTTCCAAGGACAACCATTCTATATGCTCTCTTTATCTCATCCTCCCACCCAACTTCTCTAGCTTATAGAAGTTTGAAATAAGGGCAAATGATTGAAGATGAATAAAAAAGTAGTGCAATACAATAAGAATAATTTCAAGGGTTCTAAAGTCCAGAATGAATAAATGAATGAAAACTTTTATTAATCACTTAACTTATACAAATCACTGTGCTAAATGCTAGGGATACAAATACAAAACTAAAAAGAGGACCTGTCCTCAAGGAGCATATAGTCTAATGGAAGGACTCTAGATATATGGAAAATTTTGGTTTTGGAAAGTAACAGGGAAGGAGGAAAAGGAATAAGCATTTATAAGCACCTACTATGTGCTAGGCACTATGCTAAATGCTTTTTACAATTACCTTCATTGGATCTTCATGACAACTTTATAAGGTAGGTGCTATGGTTATTTCCATTTTAGATTTGAAGTAACTGAAGCAAACAGAAACTACCTGCCTTGCCTGTGTATTAAGTGTCCAAGGACAGATTTGAATTAAGGTCTTCCTGACTCTAGATCCAGCACTATATCCACTGCATCAACAGTTTCCTCTATGATAATGGAAGAGAGGAGCCATAAGAGAGTAGATTTTCACACCTTTTCAAAGAACAATGCCAAAATTCATTTGACTATGAACCAAGAAATGGAAAAAAATTGGGGGTGAAGATGATGTGTTCATAGTAGCAAAGTGCATGCTAAATAAAGTGAAGCATAGTTCCATCTGTGCACAGATGAAGGGAGCAAAGTGAGATGACAACCAATTAGGACAATGGAATTGCAAGAAGAGAGTTCTGGGTATGAAAGAATTAAGTTCTCTATGGCATGTTTTGTAATCTAGGAAAATGGATTTTTACTTCATTTGGTGAAAGAGTAGGAACAAAGAAGGGACTACTCTTGATAATAAATGAAGTGATAATAAAGGATGATGGTACAAAGGCAGAATTAGTCACCTCTTTTTTCTTTCTGTTGCCTCTTCCAAGGAGTAGAACCTCTGACTTGGGTGAAATAGGACAAAAATAATCAGTAAGGAATAAGAACCCCAAGATATGATGAGAGAAGGTAGCATTTAGCTACCCTCAATGAGTTCGAGTCATCAGGAACAAGTATGAACTCCATTTTAAGATCCTGAAAGAATATTTAGAATTTCCAAAGGATGTGAGTTTTGAGACACTATCACTGATTTTTGAGAGGTTGTGGGGAACAGAAAAGGTTCCACAGGACTGAAGAAAGGCAAATGTTCTAGATTTCATAAAATGAAAAGAATGGAATCTGAGAATTATAGGTCTATAAACTTGACTTCTATTTCTGGAAAAATTTTCAAAAAATATCAAAAGGTTTATTTATGAGTATTTAGAAAGGAAACACATACATACATATATATATATATCTATAAATACATATATATTAAAAATATTTATACACATATATGTGTATATACGTATATCTATGTGTATAGATGCCTGTGTGTACATACATATATGTGTATATACACATATATATTATGTAATATCTGTATACACACACACATATATATTATACAGTCTTCCTGTTGAAGGAGTGGGAGCCTGTCTATTTGTTATTCAATATTCAAGCATGAAGCTGTAGACTTCACCCTGGAGTTGTAAAAGCTGTGAGTAAAGAGCATTCTGTATGTGTACTTTACTGAACTGAAATACAGAACTTGACATTTCTATGACTTTCATAATGTCTGTGAATAAGTGGTATATCCACAGCAGACTTGCTCTTCTCCCACTTTCTGGGTCCTCTGCCTTTCCCTGCTTTGATGATAGGAATGAGGAGTAAGAAGAGTAGGGAGGCATAGGCATTGTCTAGTGTTGAGATCACTTTAACCATTCCATTGGAGAATCAAAGAAAGGCACAATGCAGTGGCTCAGCATTATGACCCAGACTCTAGCCCCTTGGATTGTTTTGATCCACTAAAAGAAAGGCACAGTTGTAGTTAATGGAGATGACTCCTTCTCTTTCATTGTTTTTCCTTCTGAGCAAGCATCTGGCTCTGATTCTTCTGGACACAGAAGCAATGAAAACACCAGTGGCTACATAATGGATGCCCAAAGCCACAGATCCCTTCATCCTACTGTTGACTGAATGATTTGGAACAAGGCTGGGCCTATGTACATCATCTCTGCTTTAGTAATAGGTGATAGTAGCATAGCTGGTGTTTTCCTGTGCCAGACATACCTGTTCCATGAACTCTGCTATACTTATATTAATAAATATTAATTTAAAATATTAATATATATATTAATAAAAAACAGTAACAAAATTGACTATTGTTTACAATCAGTTGGATATAACAATGATTCGAAGACTTAGAAGCAACATTTTAGTAGATGGCACCATTCCAAATATTCATGATGAGCAAGCTACATGCATGGAATGAAAATCTTTCAAAGTATAGAGACCCAGGAGAGGAGATCAAAGTCATGTGGGAAAAGATAAGTTCCATATTATCCATATTGTCCAGTCTCCTACTGGATTCGTACTCAGGATGCTTTCAGATAATCTGCAGTTGCCATCCTAATACTTTTTATTCTGCTACGAAAAACAGGTATTTATTCATCTTCCTGTGAAATAACCCATAAAACATTGAATATAAAAGTGTAATAGCTGGATACAACTTGTCCCAGGATCATTTTTTTATCTAGCCTCAGATATTTACTAAATAGTATGACAAGTCACTTAATCTCTTTCAGTTTCCTCATATGTAAAATAATAAGAGCACCTACCTTTCAGAATTGTTGTGAGGATCAATTAAGATAATATTTGTATTGCACTTTGCAAACCAAAAGGTACTATATATATGCTAGCTAATTTCTTCACATAAGTAAGTAGTAAGTAGTGCAAGTTTTACTATTATTATCCTTTGAAAATAATATTTGTAAAGTGCTTGGCACAGTAATTAGTACACAGTAGGTACTTAACAAATGGTTCATTTCCCACCCCCCATTTTAGAGATGAGGAAACTACCCCCAAGACACTGAACTAGTAAATGAAGCTTGGAATTAAGCCAAGGTCTTCTGATGCCCAGATCAGGGACTTTTCTACATTAACATAGTATTCTATCATATAACAAGATGAGCGGGGAAAATAGCTTTGTATATAACAAGACAAGGCTGCTCAAGGGATATGTTATTTAGTCATCATCATAACCTGAATCCAGGTCTTACAGCAATTATCAAAGAATAGAAGTTTCTAATCCACATAGGGAGAAGAAGCACCTCACAAGGGGCTCTCAAACCCAATGAAGTCAGAGATATGGTAAAAAAAAAAACATGGTGGAGAACACCTACCAATACTAATTATAACTCATCTATTACTTAGCAGGTGAATCTTAAGGAGCTTTCAGAGCCACAAAGAGGATATGCCTAGGGGACACATCTGATACTTCTCAGAAGCAGTGGCTGAAGCCAGGCCTTTCCTGAATGAAAGCCCAGTAACTTTCCACTGGACTCTACTGCCTCATCACAAAATAACAATAAACATTAAATAATAACTCACATTTACATTTTAAGGCTTACAAAGGACTATGTCCACAACTACCTGGCAATGAAGTGATTTCTCCATTACTCAGCTAATAGGTGTCAGAGCCAGGACGCTTAAGGCCCAGTCTCTGACTCAAATTCTTTTCACCATATCATGATGAAAGGCAAAAGGGTAAAGACCCTGCAGACAAACCTCAGTTACTTCACAACTGTGCCTGGGGCCATCTTAAATATTCCTCATAGACCTTTATTCTAAAGATCCTCAAATCATTCTCAACAGCTGGCTGGTAATTCCCCATACTTTCTTGGATTTACCTCATCCTTAATGGACTAGTTAACAAGATATAGCCCACAAATTTAAGAAATCAACAAAACGTTAGATAATATTGGTTAGCATGATGGATAGTCCCTGAGATTTTCCTTTCAATTAATTAAATATTCATAAAAATTGTTTCATTTTTCACCATGCAACCTTTGCTTCACCACCGAGCCTCCAAACTCGCCCCCTACATTAGCTCACTGAATAACTTCCAATGACTCCTTAGGTTTTTCTTCAAAGTTTCTTCCAGCACTAAACTTCTCTGAATCATTGAGCAGGTAAAAGAGGACTTCCAACTGACAAGGGAATATTGGCAAGGGAGTGAAGGAAATTGGGTCAGGCAGGCCTTTGTTGCCCTCAGATTATATCACATAGATATAACTCTCTGCTAGCTAATGTGTAACCCTGGTTCTGGGTTAATCCAAGCAGGTTAAGTATACACCGGTTAAAGTTTGACTATCCCATAAATGTGTCAAAGGATCCAGTTCCCAGATCTAGATATTTGACTATCAGTCAAACAATGTATAGCTCAATAAAATTTCACTAACACAAAGTAAACCTCTGTACTTCTTTCCTTCAGGCCTCCAGATCCACATGTTCTGTGGTCATTCATTAAATTCCTTTACTAAATCATAAAAATGCTAGTCTTCCCTCAAATTTTAAAATTCTATTTAAATAGAGTAAAAAAAATATTAGCTCATTTTGCACAATTATACAAATGTAATGGATTGGAAAATGGCAAAAAAAAAATCATTGGTTTTCCTTTATAATATTATCCAACTAAAGTGACAGATCCTGCAACTGAATGGTTATTAAAATTCAGACTTGCCCCAGTATGAATGGCACATATTTAAAAGGAGAGTAATTTTACATGATTTGCTCTCTCACTTTTTTCCCCATGGTGACATGGAAAGATCAGTGATTTCAGAAACTTCTTATATTAACTTGTTCCTTCTAGCTTAATATTTTAAATGAAAACTAAACATCTTTGAATTCCTCTCCCCCAATAAGTATGGCTGAGCAGGGAAGTGGGAAAGGAATAAAGGAGGGTCAGAAGACTACAAAGTCAGAGAGGAATACTTCCTAGCACAGAACTCTGACTCCTCCCAAGGTACTCTGGTTCAAAGTACCTTGGGGTGTGTGTGTAGGGGAAGCTAGGTGGTGCAATGGATAAAGCACTGACCCTGGATTCAGGAGGAGCTGAGTTCAAATCCAACCTCAGACACTTAACACATACTAACTGTGTGACCCTGGGCAAGTCACTTAACCCTCATTTCCCAGCAACAAAACAAAACAAAAACAAAGTACCTTAGCAGTTGGCTATTTTGACCTTCCTTTGGGGAAGAGAGGAGGGCTGTATTTTCTCATATAATCTGATTTGATTGGAAATACCAGTTTTACCACTAAAATTTAATTCAGGGGGCGGCTAGGTGGCGCAGTGGATAAAGCACCAGCCCTGGATTCAGGAGTTCCTGAGTTCAAATCCGGCCTCAGACGCTTGACACTTACTGGCTGTGTGACCTTGGGCAAGTCACTTAACCCCCATTGCCCCGCAAAAAAACCAAAAAAAACACAAAAACCAAATTTAATTCAAATAAATGATATTTACTGAGCAACCCATTAAGTGCATAGCACTGAAGGAAATAAAGAACAAGGTTTACTCTCCCTGCCCTGTGGGTATTTACCCTCCAGGAACTACATAACAATTTTAGTTCCAGGTCCAGTACCTCTTCCAAATTTTATTTTAGGAAAGGGGAGAGTGATGTAGAGGACTGACATTAATGATCTATTTATCAAAAGTATCCAACTATCTTGTGCCTATAGAGAAATCTAGCATTAGATGACCACTGGTGAAAAAGTAAGACAATTCCAGTGGTGCCATATTAACAGGGAGAGAATTCTCAGTACATAAAATTCCAAGGCTGAAGAATCTGAAGATAGCTGTTATTTACTGTAAAGTCATCAGTAAAAGTCTACTTGGGGCAGATGACAAAGAACAAAAGCATGAATTATCTTTTATTTTTGTTTCTTGATTTTCCAAATTGATGTTTTTTACTTTTATATAACTTTCCTTTCCAATAAATCTTGCCCCCTTGAGGGAATGTCATTTGTTGGCTAGTGCATGCTCAGTAGTTACTTGATCAACCCCATTTGGAATAGCAGGTTGGATCCCCAGAAAGTAGCTACTATGCTGTGTTTTGTGCTTTAAAGTTAACTTTGAGAGGTTTGGGGATGGTGAGGGTGGGAGACTTGGATTGGTATTAGAGATTCACTGTATATAATTCTTTTTTTTTTTTTTTTAGTGAGGCAATTGGGGTTAAGTGACTTGCCCAGGATCACACAACTAGTAAGTGTTAAGTGTCTGAGGCTGGATTTGAACTCAGGTACTCCTGACTCCAGGGCCGGTGCTCTATCCACTGTGCCACCTAGCTGCCCCTCACTGTATATAATTCTTAAAATGGATAATTAAAATTTGCTTGCATCTTTTATTTTAGAATCATATCAGGGGGCAACTAGGTGTCACAGTGTATAGAGCACCAGCCCTGGAGTTAGGAGAATTTGAGTTCAAATCTGGCCTCAGACACTTGACACTTATTAGCTGTGTGACCCCAGCAAGTCACTTAACCCCAATTGCCTCACGAAAAAAAAGAATCATATCATCAAAGGTTTAGAACTGGAGGAGACCTTAGAGGTGCTCTAATGCAAAATCATCATTTAATAAACTCAGGTCCATAGAAGCTAAATTACTTGCTCCAGGCTTCCCAGATATTAAGTGGCAGTCAGAGCTGCAATTCAGATCCTCTAACTCCAAGTCCAGAATTCTTTATACCCATCATTCAAAACTCCAAGGTTATATAACCAACAACATGGAAGACCAGATATTTTCTCAAACTTTCAAAATTCTCCCAAATAAGAATTATGTGGAAGAGGTAGAGTAATTATAGTTGTCTCTATAGTCTAAGATACCAAGAAGTGTAATGAAATAACAACCTGATGAATTAACATCAGAAAAGTTTAATCCCTAATTGCTAACATGCTCATTCAACACCCTCTCCCTCACTAACCTTCATAACTTGTGTAAAAAATTAATTGTTAGTTGAGGTTTTTCTGACCCCATCTTTTGGCTAGAATTTAAAAAAAAAAAGAAACCTCGGCGCCTCTGGGGCTCTGCATATGGCACAGTGCTCCACCTACTGGTTGTAGCCTTCGCCATGGCACTGGCATCACCACTTGCCAACGCCTACATGAGCCTGGCAAAATTATAATGATTGGAAGCCTAGTGAGGGCAGTCATGTGACTGTTAGAGTGACTGGCCAATTGGCTGGGAGCTGCCTGGGGTTTGCTGGGAAGAGGGAGGAGATTTTCACCATTCTAGCTGGAAGCTGGAAAGCAAGAGGATGTTGCTGTGTATTCTTAGCTGGTTCCTGGGTGGTGGTGTTATTCAGGTTGTATAATTTCCCTTTCCCCATTTTATTTCCTTTCCCTTTATCCTACTGATCCTGTTTGTGTTTTTTTTTTTAAGTTCATTCTTGTTGAATAAATCCTGCTCTGTTTTGAGGGAGGCTGCTGGTCTCCTTCCTTGCCCCAATATTGCTGCAAGCCACTTAGCTGACACTCCCCAATTAAAAATTGGTCCCCACACCTGGCAGGTTGAGAGATGTGGGTTCTGAGATCAGCTCAGCAATTTCCTTGTTGCTACTATTGCTAGTGTATCCTCTGCCAGTACACCTTGGCCCTGCCTTCACCTAACCATTCTGTGACAAGTATCAGAACTCAACTTTGCCACCTTCCTCCCTGTGCAGAGGAGGTGGAGGTAAAAAGTAGGAAAGCAGAAGCATGGTTGACCTGGGTCTGCAGTATGCTGCTAATGTCATTCTCAGTCAAAGAACAGAAGAAACTGGAGTAGGGTACCAAACTGTGCAGGGAACTGCTCCAGGCCTGAAAGAAGGGGGCTTGGCATTCATTTGGAGCTAGTTTTGTCACCCTAGAAGTCATTTGAGTCAGGGAATTAGGCCATTAAAAATTAATTCCCCAATGTGGGAGAAGGATAAAACAGCTTTAAGGTCCAGCCCTTGGAAGGTCCTCATGAAAAGGAAAGTGTCAGAAAGTGATTGATAGGGGAATATGAGAGAAAAAGACTGAAATTAGCCAAGATTTCAGGAGGGGGAAAAACATTTGAAAATCTTGAGCAAAATTAGGTAAATCAGCAGGTAAGATATTAAACAGAAAGGAACATGGTCACCAGGACATCTAGACAAATCCAAACATCTCTAAATAAGTATTTTAAGACCAAGGAAATTGCATCAACATCTAATGAAGTTGAATGCCAAGAAAACAAGGAAGCATAGAGGGATATTTCCAATTGGTTCAAGAGAGAAATGAATGTCAAGAAAGCAGAATTTATGGCCTGATCCACAGAAATAATTGACAGAATAGGAAAAGTTGAATCTACAATAGGGAGTCTCTCTAAAAAAAAAAAGCAGGGAGAGGAGAGAACAAGAAATTGGACATACAAATATACTCAAATGAAGGACAATCTGGAAGAAAAGTGAGGCAGAGCTGCAAAAAAGGTGAGGGAGTGGCGAAATGTAAAAAGCAATAATGCAGAAATTGTTTAGAACAGGAAACTCAAAATCGATACTTAAGACATTTTAATGCCATGAGAAATACAGACTTAAAAAGGAATAAATAATTTTAAGCACCATGAATCCAAGAATAAGAGCTTAGAATAGATGGAAGGCAATGAGAATTAATGAAGAGGACAAGGAAAGAAATCCTTTTTTAGAAAAAAAAGGCAGAGAAAATGAAAAAACAAAAACAAACCCTAATGAAGAAAGATTTTAAGAGGAGAATAAGGAGGATTTTTATTAACTATTTAACTGAAGGGGGTGTGAATAAGATTCTTAGTAGAACTTTTATTAGAAGAATTAGGAATTAATGAGTTATGTAAAACTCCAAGACTACGGAAAAGGGGTGTAGAAGGGAGTTTTGAAGGTAAGGGCAAGAGAGCCTGTCAGAATAGGCTGACCTCAACATAGCTTGAAATTTCTTTAAAGTGAAAGGGAAGCCCCCTCCAAAAATTTCTAGTAAAAAAAATTAGAGAAAAACAGAGAGAAATATGCATCTCCCATAACTTTAAATATGAACAGATTAAACAATCTAATAAAACAAAAGAGAGAGACAGATTTGGTAAGATTTAAAAAAAAAACAATTTGTTGCCTGCAAGAAACATACCTAAAAAAGAAAGTTATACATGGAATAAAAATGAAGGACTGAAAAAATATTTACTATACATCAGTTGAAATAAAAACAAAAAACTGGAGTTAAAATTATGCTCTCAAAGTGAAAACAAAAATTTACAACATAAAAAGAGAGAAATAAATAAACTACATCATGCCAAAAGGAGCCATAGACTGTGTTGCAAACCTTATGGCATTATATAAATCCTACCTATTATTATTGCATATCTTTTTTATACATAGGTATTACCCTCATTTGCCATATGAAGCCATTTCTATCAGCTCATTGAGATCCTGCCCTATTTTTTTGCCTTTCTTTGTAACCCCAGTGCTTAGTACAACACCTGGCACACAGTAGGTGTTTTAATAAATACTTGTTGACTTGATTTTGTTTGCATGTTTTCCTCCTCATTAGACTGAAAAGTGGCTTTATGAGTTCAGAGACTGTTTTTACCTTTGTGTCCCTAGCACTTAGCACAATATTTGGCATATAGAAGATGCTTAATACGTGCTTGATGACTTGATTTTATAGTTTATCTATTTCTCCTTTAATTTACATTTCTTTAGTTGTCCTTTTGAGTTGTTTTTTGTTTGTTGTTGTTGTTGTTTTTTTTTTTGGCAGGGCAATGAGGGTTAAGTGATTTGCTCAGGGTCACACAGCTATTGTCAAGTATCTGAGGCTGGATTTGAACTCAGGTCCTCCTAAATCCAAGGCCAGTGCTTTATTCACTGAGCCACCAGCTGCCCCCTTTCGAGTTTTTTTTTTAATTTGTTGGTTTATTAATTTTTAGACTTCATATTCAGTTCACTAATCCTCTCCTTTTTTGCTTTGTTAAAATTTATTTTCAGGGAAATGATTTTTCCCCTGAGGACTGCTTTAGTTCCATCCAGAAATTTTGGAATTTTTTCATCATTATAATTTTTTAAACATAATTATTAATGACTTCTATGATATGTTCTTTTACCCATTCATTATTTAGGATTTCATTGTTAAGTTTCCATTAGGGTCTGTGTCTTTTGTTTGTACTCCTTGATCTGATTACTGTTTTTATTGCATAATGATCTATAAAGAATGTATTTACTATTTCTGCCATTTTTATATTCATTTGCAATATCCTTGTGTACCAAAAAATGGTCAATTTTTATAAAAGTTCTATTTGGTACTGAGAAACATGTATACTCTTTAGCACTACCATTGAGAAGATGCCATACATTTTTAGGTTTTGGTTTCTCTGGGAATGTGCTTAACCCTCTATTTCTCTTTTTGTTCATTTTTCTGTTATATTTATCCAAAACCAAGAAGGAAATTAAACTCTCTTACTAGTGTATTATTGTCTATGTCTTCTTATAATTCAGTTAACTTTTCCTTTATGGATTTAGATGCTAATAAGTTTAATATCGTTGTCTATGTCTTAAGGTTTGCAAAATGCCTTACATATACATATGTAAATGTACACAAATATATATGCCAACCAACTATACATATATACATATGCATATGTATATGCATATGTGTATATATACACATCTATACATATATATGTGTGTATACACATATGTATATGTAAGGGGTATATATATATATATATATATATATATATATATATATATATATATATATATCCTCATAACAATCTCATGAAGTCATTGCTAATATTATCTCCACTTTATACGCCAGGAACCTGATGCTGAGAGGGCCCAGTACATCCTCTTAGAATGCTGAAACTGACAGAGACTTAGAACATGAGATATAGAATATAAGCACTGGGACAAAACTTAGATACTACCTAGCCTAATCCCCTCATTTTACAAATGAAGAAAACTGAGTTCCAGAAAGGTTAAATGAGTTGTCCAAGGTCATACATCTTACTAGTTCAGGTTTCTTTGGGTAGGATCTAGAATTTGCCAGGGAATTCCATACCAAACATATGTTGGTGGTGATGTCTAGTATCTATGGAACTTGTCAGTCAGACAATATTTCCTAATGTCTAGCCTTAATCCACTCTACAATATGAAATAATCTGCAATTAAAAAAGAGAAAATGTGAGAACAGAGACACAATTACAAATTCTGGGAAAATTCTGGGAACAACTGCCCAACCTAAAAGGTGGGGTCATGGAGATAAAATGAACACACAGACTATGGCTTCACTTCAGCCCCACCCTACCAAAAAGAAAAAGAAAAAATCTTTAGTCACACTCCATTAAGTGCAACAGAAGGTGCTGGTACTGTTAAGTATCCAAATGTCTGACATCTGACCTAGGATGTCATAGTGTTAAAATTACTGGACTATGAACCTGGAGACCTGGGCTCAAATCTAGCTCTGTCACTAGTTGTATAACCTATCTCTCTGCTTCTCAGTGTCCTCATCTATAGGAGGAGGTTTGATTGGAGGAGCCCTAAAGTCTCTTTGAGCTCTATAAGAATCCATAAATTCTTTTTCCTGGTCTCCATTTCTTGGCTTCCCTAATTTTCCTTCAAATCTCAGCAAAAATCTCAAGACCCAGGGTCAGCTAGATGGCAAAGTGGATAAAGCACTGGCCCTGGATTCAGGAGGACCTGAGTTCAAATCTGACCTCAAATGCTTGACACTTACTAGCTGTGTGACCCTGGACAAGCCACTTAATCCTCATTGCCCTGCAAACAAAAAAAAACCCTCAAAACTTTTCTAATTCCTTTTAATGTTAGTGCTTTCCCTCTGAGGTTATCTCCAAATGATCATATATGGAAATAAAGATAGGGAGATATAACCTGCATGTACAGTGTTGTGTTTGCATGTTGCCTCCCCATTAAATTGTAAGTTCCTTGAGAACAGAGACTGGTTTTGTTTTTTCCTTGTACCCCCAACACTTAGTGGAATGCCTGGTATAAAAAGGTACTTAGAGAATGCATGTTGACTTGACTTAACTATTCACTTTCCTCTGTACATGAAAAACAACTCATTCTTGGCTACAGGTTGGCATGAGGTTGACTAAAAGCAGCCTGAACACAACAAAATCTCACTAATATCCTTAAGTCCCCTCTAAGTTTAGGGAATTCATTTCAGAAAGGGCTTTGCTGCATATAAGGATGAAAAAATCAAGTCTTTTCTCATTTGCAGTTAACTTTTTCTTACCACTCCATGAGTGATGGCTGGTATAAAGTGTGTCAGACATGATAGCAGGGCTCCAAATGCCAATGCTACAAGGAGAGGTTTTTGGAATTCTCAAACACTTGAGGAAAGCATTTCTAGGCAGGTCACATCATGATCTATTTGCCATTTGTAAAGTAAAACACCATCATGAAAAAGAATATTTAATGCTATAAAGAAAAAGCCTACCTTCACCAGCTAATAAATGTCAGATTACCCATTCCAAGTGCATGGGGAAAAAAAAGAAATCATAAAATAAGATCACAGCCTCCTGTGATTTTTTGAATCAAGATGGAAATTAAGAAATGAAGGTTTAATAATCCTTAACATTTTCTCTTTTGGAAGTCTGCTATTTGTTGAGAGCAGTACTCGCATATATTAGAGGAATGAAAAAGACAGACTGCAAAGCACTTCCATCCTACTAAAACCTCCAAAGGACAGTAATCACTTTTGTGAACATATATGGTTTAGGGTTGCACAAACAAACAAAAGCTACCCTTGATATCACGTTGACAGAGCTTTTAAAGGGGATCAAGGAGATTATACCTTCATCACTATGATCTTTCAGCTGGGTTGTGACCCCTATCACCTTCTGTGGCAACCCAGTGCTCTGATTTTCATAGAATCCTAAAGTTGAAAAACATCATAAGAGATGGCCTAGCCCAGGGACTTCAAGGAGCCCCTGCAATGAATCAAAGAGGTCATTGAATCCAACCCTCTGTTTAGGGGATAAATAAATGAATGAATGGAAAAGGGGGAGAAGGATTTATTAACCATTTACTATGTGCAGTGCACTACAAATAAAAAAGCAAGACAGTCTCTGCTCTGAAGGAGGACACAATTTAATGGGAGCAACACATATGGAAGGTTTCAGTGGCCAATCAGATGGTAATGCCCCTTATTTTATGTTATATCCACTGATAAAAATCAGTTTCTGATGTTGAGCCATTTGGCAGTCAAGCACTTTGGTGGCAAGAACTTTATTTTCTGGGCCCTCAGTCATTGTGACTGTAGGCACTGACATGAGCAGGAGCCCAGGGGCATCTCTACTAGTGTTGCTTTTCAGGATAGCAGCTAAATGCAGTAGACTGGAGGCATTGGTTCTAGACTGTCTCCATCAAGGTTTGAGAAGGGATGATAGTCAAGGTAATGATGGTTTCCATGTTTCTGTATTTCCCTCAGGGTCTCTTGCTGCTTTAGCTTGGCTGGCTTGTCTGTCCTGTGTATGATGCCCTTCTGTCTACAATACCTTATCACAAAGGCATAGAGTGGGAAGCAAACTAAATTTAATCTACTCCCTGCCTGAACCATGTGGTTGTTGTTGTTGTTGTTGTTGATTCATGTGCAACTCTCCATGACCCTACTTGGGGGTTTTTTGGCAACAATACTGGAGTGGTTTGACATTTCCTTCTCCAGATCCTTTTACAGATGAGGAAATTGAAGCAAAAAGGGTTAAGTGACTTGCCTAGGGTCACACAGCTAGGAAGCATCTGAGGCCAGATTTGAACTCATGACCGTGAGTCTTCCTGACACCAGGGCCAGCACTGTATCTACTACACCACCTAGCTACCATAAAGCATAACTATCTCTAACATATCTCCTAAACCCAGTCATCTAACAGTTAGTGAAAGGAACTCAATGTACTTTAGAGAGATACAAACCTGATTTTGTTATCAGAAAATATTTTATAATGTGCCTTGCTCACTTGTTCCAAGGCTAAATAACCATTCGATTCAATTCACCTTAGACTACTGCAATAGCCCTCTAATTGGTCTTGCTGCCTCCAGTCTCTTTAGTCTTTAATTCCAAATCAGTGTTCTTAAAGCACAGATCTGACCATACCACTCTCCTGCTCAAGAAATTTCATCAGCTCCCTCTTGCTCCTGGGTTTAGCAATTAAAGCCTTTCACAAACTGGCTACAACCTATCTTGGAAGACTGACTTCACATGCTCTTTCCTCACCAATCCCAGCCAAACTGGCCTACTTACCATCCCCTATATATCTCTTACTTCAGTGTCATTGCCCAGAATACACTCCCTATGGTGAATGTCCCAAACTGAAATTCACTCTCTCCACACCTCTGCCTCTTAGAATTCCCAGCTCTGTTCAAGAGTCAGTTTAAATGCCATCCCCTACATAAAGGCTTTTCTTGACTTCCCAGATCTTAGTATTTCTCCCTGCCCTCATGAGTTCAATTATCATCTCTATGCAAATGATTCTTGGATCAATATATCCAGTCCTAATCTCTCTCTTCAACTCCAAGTACATATCGGTAAATGCCTTTTGGGCATCTCAAATTCAACATGTCCAAAACAAAACTTGTTATCTTTCTCCCACAAAGTTTCTTCCCTATCCCAACTTTCCAATTAATGTTGAAGGCACCACAAACATTCCAAGTACCCAGAATAGAAACCTCAGTATCATACTCAACTCCTCACTTATACTCACCCCACAATCTACTCTGTTATCAAGTCTTATCATTTCTATCTTAATAGCTCCTCTTGAATAAGTCCCCTTCTCTTCCCTCACATGACCATTCTGGCACAGGCCCTCATCAACTCACTCATTGGACTATCGAAATTGGTTTCCCTGCTTTAAGTTTCTCCTCACTCCAATTCATCCTCCAATCATCTGACAAAATGACTTTCCTAAAGTGCAAGTCTAACCTTGTCACCTCCTCCTTTCCCTCTTTACTTCCAGAATTAGATGTAAAATCCTCTGTTTGGCATTTGAAGCCCTTGACAACCTGGGCCCTTCCTGTCTTTACAGTCTTCTTACAGGTGACCTCTTCCTGTCTTCCATGACAGTTGCACTGGCTCCATTGTCGTTCTTCACACAAGGTCCCTGCTCTATGCCTTTTCTTTGACTGTGCCCCCTTCTTGGAGTGCTCTCACCACTCATCTCTGCTTCTTGGCATCCTTCAAGCACGAACTTAACTTCCACCCTCTGCAGAAGGTCTTTCCATTCTTCCCTGTAACCCACATGCCTCCACATTCCTCTTCTAGTGCTTTCCCTATGAGATTACCTTCCATTTACACTGGATATAACTGTTACTGGCATGTTGTCTCCCCTATTATAATTTGAGTTTCTTGAGAAGAGGGACAATGCTTTTGTATTTCTTTGTATCCCCAGCTCAATAACGCAGTGACTGGCACATAGTAAATACTTAATAAATGGTTTTTTTTTGGGGGGGGGCAATAAGGGTTAAGTGACTTGCCCAAGGTCACACAGCTAGTAAGTGTTAAGTGCCTGAGGCTGGATTTGAACTCAGGTCCTCCTGAATCCAGGGCCAGTGATTTATCCACTGCGCCTCCTAGCTGTCCCAATAAATGCTTTTTGACTAACTGCTGCTGATTAAAAATAGTACAGTCATCCCTTCCACATCTCAGCTTTCCCTATCATGGTTTGGATATATCGTGGATCAACATAAGTAATTAAATGGGAATTTGGGGGGAGTTTTGTGTTAGATAACACGGAAAGGTCAGTAGAAAACAAAAAACCTATAACCAAATGCTTAATCCAAATTTTACAGTAATGTACTGTAAACACCCCATAAGAGGAAAAAAATCAGTCTTCTTTGGTACAAAGGGAGGGCCAAAAAATGTGATGTGTATTTTCCAGATTATCGGGGTTCTGTAACCCTAACCCTTGTGATGTAGAAGGGATAACTGTATTATCTCTGTATCTTTTGCTTCCCTCAAGTAAACTATAAATTCTTTGAGGCAAGGGCTGGTTTTGTATTTATATTTCCCAGAACCTATTTCAGTGTCTGATAGTGCTTAATAAAATGCTTGTTGAATTTAGTTGAATTTAAAACAAATATTAAATGCCTATCATATGTAAGGCATGTAGTCCAATGGAATAATGGGTAGAAAGCCAGCCTTGGAACCAGGCTCGTAACTTGACCTGTCAGTGTACTAGATAACTTCCCAAAACTCTGAAGTTGCTGAGCAGTTGCTGGTCTTAATTAGTAGAAGCAGCTTCTTCACTGGGAATTCCCCAAACCAATGAAATCACAGGTCAAGGGGGGAAAATTGTAAGGTGTTCACACTGTTAATCATGGTGGTAGAGTCTACTCATGGGTGATACAAAAATGAAATTTAGAAGGGAGAGAATACTAGTAATGGATGACAGGCTAGGTAAGAGGTAACATCTTAGTTTTATTTTGAAAGAAGCTAGGGATTCTATGGGATAGAGTTGAGGAGGTAGTGAATTTCAGTCATGGGGACCTACTTGTGCAACAGTACTTTATCTCCAATCTAATCTTTTTTCCACTTGTTGTCCCTACAGGGAAAGGGAAGACCAAGCCACCTTGCAGAATCAGTTTTATAGAAGTGGACATCTGTTTCCTTTCTACTAAGAGGCTCCAAATCATTCCAATAAAATTGAACCACGAGAAGATGAGTATTTTATGCTATGCAGCACTAGAAAAATTGATTCCCTGAGATCTGAAGAATGGCAAAGCCTTATCTAATAAGGTTCACAAAGACTTGCTTCCAGATTCTGATATCTAACAAAGACAGTTCCAAAACCCTAGCTGAGTCCTGGCAATGGAGGGAGGGAGGGAGCAAAGGAGGAAAGGAGAAAGGGAGAGAGAAAAACAACAAATGTGAGAGTTTAAAACAAACAACCTTTCAGCAAGCTGTGCCTTTTAACCTCAGGAAATTCCATGATGCTTTGGAGATCTTCGGGTCAATGTATCAGTCCTACACTTTATTAAATTATTAGTATTAAAAGAACTCTGAGCAAGCAACAAAATGTACCACAAGGCTTGCTACAAGTACAATTTAATTTGCTATCTCTGGAGCTAGCTGCTGGCTTTTCGCACCAAAGATTGTAGATCCATATTTTCAGAGAGGAAGTTTTTTTTGTCTAGTTTGGAGGAAACATGGCCAACATTAGTTCCAAATATTTTATTTCAAACATAAAGCACAGAACCAATACTAATAAACAACAGGCTCTTATGCCAGCATCAGTGCATGTTTTTGTTATTGCATTATATTCCATGAGAGTTATTGCGCATAATTAAATAGAAAAAACTTGAACCTGGAATTATAAAACCGTCACCACAGACCAACAATTCCACTTGATGTGTATTAAGTCATTAAATTTATTATTTTTTTAAAAGGAGAAAAAAAAACTATCTTTTCCCTGTAAATCATTAAAAATGCATGAAGGCTGAAAGCACACCAAACAGCCTAGGAGTTTGCTTATGAAGCAACAATGGAAGAAGCCATAGCAATTCACAACAGAAAATAAGGTTTTCAGAGATCCGTGTGGCAGGTTATCAAAATGACTACCACATGGGCTGGTTTGTAAAAGGAGTTTATGGCGGGGGACAGGATTGATCCAAAGGAAAAAAGACGAATAATCATATTCTGAGGTTAGTCTTGTGTCTACAAAGGTCCCTGGACTGAGATGAAGCATAGCCAGGTAGGTAGCAAAATCAATCACATGGAAATGTCAATCAATTACTGTACTTCTGGGGTGATCAGTAAGTCAATCAGCAAGTATTTATTTCACAATGACAATGTTCCAGAAACTGAAGCTATGATCTCATCAGTCTGAATGTTGGAAAGGATTTACAAAACCTTATTAATAACCAAATTGTTTTTTCCTATATTGTTTTATGACCAAAAAAGAGTTGATAAGAGTTATTGATAAAATTTATTATCAATCAACTTACAGTCTCCCACATTAATGGGAGACAAGGGAGACTGGGAAATAGGAAATAGGTGAACCCAATTATTAGTGTAACCTAAAGCCAAACACCCCTAGCTGGTGCCCCTTCACGCAGATTACAATTTTGCGGCTTGGGTTGTCCGCATCCAGAGATGCATCTGGGAAATCTCAGAATTTAGCTTGAACATAGCCTAGGGTCTGTCTATATTCAATACTTTGGCCCCAAGGTAGGAATAAATCTAAATCATTCTAGAGAAGTGCTATAAATCCTAGGAGTAGAACCACAGAGTAGGTAAGAGTCCTTAGATCCTGTACAGGCACTCAAGGTAACAAATGTATATCTCAGTATAGGACAGCCTCACAAATAAGTGGAAAAAAATTTTTTTTTATATCTTAGTAACCCATAATCAATCAAGACAATTCTCTTTCCTTTCTGGTGAATTCCATTTTTCCCCAGGGTCCTAAAATCTTACAGACTTATAGCACCACCCTGTGGTTTGAACTTCTTTAGAAGGAAAGCAAACAAGGTTGTTGGGGTGACAAACCTTCAATAGTGAATCCCTCTTTCATCCTATAGACCCAGATAAGCATCCAGCCACGTGATTTGGAATCCCCCCCTGAGGGAACCAACTTTGAAAATGATGAACAGGTGACCCCTTTCCATTCCAGTAAATCCCATTCTTGCCCCAAGAAATCTATATAGTAATTCAAATTTACTGTAGTACTATTAAGGGGTTTGGACTCTTCCTAGAAGGAAATGTAAATAGGGTTGTTAGAAAGGCCATCTCCTCTTTCATTGGACCTGTACTGTCTATAGAACTCATAATAATAGCACAGGGAAAAGTCCAAGTCTTTTTTTCTTTTCCATGTTGTGGCTTAGATCCCTGCCCCTTTTCCTTCTCCAGCTTAAGTAGCTTTGTGTGAAATCCTCTTCTCTTCTCTCTCTCTCCAAAAAAAAACTTGTGTCAATCAAAAAACAACAACAAAAAAAACCTCAACAACAACAACCCTTCTTTTTCTCACATGAAAACTGGAGGCCAGGGGCGGCTAGGTGGCGCAGTGGATAAAGCACTGGCCCTGGATTCAGGAGTATCTGAGTTCAAATCCGACCTTAGACACTTAACACTTACTAGCTGTGTGACCCTGGGAAAGTCACTTAAGCCCAATTGCCTCACTAAAAAAAAACAAAAAAATAAAACTGGAGGCCACGGGGCGGCTGGGTGGCACAGTAGATAAAGCACCAGCCCTGGATTCAGGAGTACTTGAGTTCAAATCTGGCCTCAGACACTTGACACTTACTAGCTGTGTGACCCTGGGCAAGTCACTTAACCCCCATTGCCCCACAAAAACAAAAACAAAAACAAACAAACAAAAAACCTGGAGGCCAGAACTTTCCATCTTGGAGTTGCTAGCTCACCAATATTGAAGCTAATAATGACCAGGAAATCTTCACTTCTTGGGAAGTGGGGATGGGGAGAGAGAAGTACTAGGTTAAGAACTCTCAGCACTACTCTAGAAGGCCTGGATTGAGGCACTCCCAACACTCAGACCACCTGGTTCTCCTCCACAGAGCTGCCATCTCTCAGAGTAACAGATTATTTCACTACCTCTTTCCAAGGCTGGGACCAGAAATATAGGTCCCATGTGGGTAAGAAAATTAGTAGGTTCCACGGACCCATGTCTCATCATAAGAGTGGTTCCTTTCCCCAGGACCATAGCTCCATGATGCTCTGGTCTACGTTCTAAAAAAAAAAAAAAGGTGGGGGGGGGGATTAAGGGCAAAGCCACACCTACACCTAAAGGCTCCCTTTTATATACTATCTTAAAAAAGGGTGGCACCTTCAAACAGCCCTACCTAATCAACTCATCCCCATTCAGTGACCAGACTGACTTAGGATATATCCTTAATCTCAGAAAAATGTTATCAATAAATACCCAAATAAATGTTTCCAGTCCTCTCAAGGAAGTTATTTGTTGCCATGCCATACTCTTCTTAGGAATATACAACCATTCTGAAAGGTTCATGAAGTTGGTCAAGAAACTCCTTTGATCAGCTCCCTACATGAGCAAAAATTGCAGTCTCTTGAGTCTGGTAAAAGTGTAGTGAGGAAACAAATTGAAGTGTGCATTTGATCTGTCTTTTGGGGGCAAAGGAGACCTCATCTTTTATAAACTATAGTCCTGGGTTTGCCACTAAACCACTGATTCCTTCATTGGGCATTTCTTACCTAATAGGCACTGTGTTGGGTGTATAGGAGACACAAACATTAAAGTGTCTACCTTCCAAGGGTTTACAATTCCATTAGAAAATTTACCCACAAGGTTACCTCAAAAATTTGGCAAGGTTCTGTAAATTATGCTTTGGCTATAATGGTAACTTTAACTCTTTACTTCCTACCCATTTATAAGCAATTGTCAACTTAAATAACATTTGATTTATGAATGACTACTAACTGCTTAACAGTTGATAATTCTATTCCTCTGGTACCACATCCCATCCTAATCCATATTCAATGTCTCAGGATGGCTCAGGGATATCTTCCATTCTGGTTTTGTCGCTAATCTAAAAAGCATCTCACTACTTCAATAACCAAATTTTTAGTCTTTCCAGTGGCACTGTTTTTTAATTTGTTTGTTTATATCTAGGCTAAGTAGTTTCATCCTGTATTAGCTCATTATTTCAAATTAAAATCCCCATTGAATGTCAAGGAGACATCCCCTCCCCTTTTTGTGACAAAGCCATAAAATTAATTGCTTCGATCTTTCTTAATAAATCAGTTCCTCATCCCTTTAATTAAAGGTTATTTTTCCTCTGGACCCACTCCAGTGTTGTGTTGGTGCATTGTTCTGATTCCAAGATGGCCCCAAACCAGAGTATAAGACTCCAGATATGAGATGGCAAAAAATGTCCCAGTTGTGACACAATAGTTCTTGATATTTAGCTTCAACAAAGACTTGGCCACAGGACATCACAAACACGACTAATTTACAGTTTGTATTGTCTCCTAGTCAGAAGGACTGCTTTCCAGGGCTTTTCTACCCACTGAATGTTTGCAGTTCAGACTTTCCCCTCCTAGGGACATGGCTTTGCCGTTTTTTCCTGACTTGAGTTTCATTTGGTTACTTTCTACCTCCAGAATTATTTCTTTGGCCTCATTAGGGTTGGCAACACATTCCCTCAATTTGGCATCATGGGAACATTTCATTAGTGGCCTGGTTAATGCTTTAGTTCAGAAACCAAGAGTTTAAAATAAATATCTGTAGTACCTCCCTACGCCTTCAAATGGAATCATTTCCTTTTACCACAGCGCAGGTGTTAGACACATTGGTGAAGTGACTATCTATTGGATGTAGTTCCTATTTCAAACCAATAAATATTTTAAATTATGGGATCATAGATTTAGAATTCCTTATAAAAGGAAAAAAAATGCTTTGGTATTGAGAGTTAGTTGTGTTTGATTTTACAAGATTTCAGACCAACATTTTCCTTCTGGCTATACCAGAAATAAGTATACAGGACTTTTTTTTTGTCACCATAAAAGGAAGGAGTTTTGTAGGGCAGGGCATTAAAATGCTGGAAAAGTAGGTGGCCTACTGAATAGTAAGCTGAACCTGGAATAAGGAAGTTAGGAGGAGCTGAGTTCAAATATGGCCTCAGACACTTACTAGCTGTGTGACCCTGGGCAAGACACTTAATACCAATTGCCTGAAACATCCAGGGTCATATCCAGTCTTTCTAATGTATATATTGCCACTGAATCTAGATGACTCCAGAGGAGAGAGGCTGGTGACTTTGCACAGCCCTTCCTCACTTAAATCCAATTCACTGCAAATCATGACATCATCCTAATGTCATGGTCCTCTTCAAGAAGGAAGGACAAACAACAACAACACAAGCTCCATCTGTTTCCTCATCTATAAAATGGAGATAAAAATTGCACCTACTTTCCAGGGTTGCTGTGGAAATAAAACGAGGTAATATTTGTAAAGTGTAATGCAAACCTTAAAACACTATACAACTGTGAGCTATTTTTATATTAGTTTATTCCAAAGGTCCAAATAATAATAAGATATTTATTGGGGGAGGCGAGGATTTGTTTATCTTCTCACAGGATCTTAAGTTTAGAGCTGAAAAGTATTCAGAGCCATTACTAAGATGGGCCAATCAGGCCTTTGACCCAGAGATGTCCAAAGAAGATGGCAGCTCTCTTAGTCCCTCAGCAGGATACAAATACCTGAATTTAGTACCTAATTAGCAATTGGGTTAAACATTTATTAAGCACCTACTTTGTTTGAGACTTGCACTATGAGCCAGAAAAACAGACAGAAACAGTTCCAGCTTTCATTGCATTTATAATCTACTGAATTGGCAAGTTAAAAGAGGAAGCTGCTAGACCGTAGAAGTGAATCTTCTATTGCCCTCAACTCTGCTCTTCCTCTTTCCCCTTAAAGGATGATGCCCTTATCTTGCTTCTCCCAAGGGTCTTTTCTGATACCTCTTCCAAGTTGTTGCTCAAAAAGGACCTTTGAGGGTGAGCCTGTCCAATGCCCTCATTCTATAGATGAATAAACTGAGACCTAGTGTAGGGAAGCAGTTTGAGGTGGGTAAGAGAGCTAGTAGAAGGAAAAGCTGGTATTCAAACCCAGATATCCTGATTTCAAATCTCATGCTCTTTACATAGGTTTCCATTTAATTTCCTTAATAGGATTTGCTCTTTGGCCAGTCTACATTATCTCTCCTTTGCCTTGCCTTTAGAATGTTTGCTTTTCACTTGAGGGTTAGTCTTATTAGCTTAGATCACCCATACCTGAACTATGTGGTAGCTAGGAAGCTGACTTTCTGCCATTGTGAAGACAGATGCTCCATCAGTGAGGTTTGTCAGACTGTCCCAGGCCTCTGATCTGTTTAGAAAAATAAACAAATGCCAGAGGTTTAATAGGTATGTTATCAACTCCTTTAATCTCCTAGGAAGCATATCATCCTGACCTGCTGATTCGTACAGTATGTGTTATGTTCAAATTGCTCAATAATTCTGCTACCTGCTTTTTGTCAATAGCTATTTTTGCAAGGTCTTCATTACTTCCTAATTGACCAAATTTATCTTCTTCATACCTTTCTTGTTAAAGACAGATTTAGAAGTAACCTTAACCTCTTGGCTTTTTTCAGAATCATCATTAGTTTCAGGTCTATCCTCATTCATTAGCAGGTCTTTGTTCTTTCTCATCTTTTTTTTTGGTTTGCTTCTGATTGATTTACAAAGTCACTTACTATTTGTTCACCATCTTCTTTAAAGCTGTTCATTCTCCCTATCTCTTCCTGTCCTGAACTCTTCCCTCCAAGGCTTGGTCTTTATGAAAATGACTATTTTAATGGAATTGTTGGAGTAATCAATGTGTCAGTCATACAGAACCCGTCGGTTTGACTTTTGAGATTGTTGATGTGTTTCCTGTCCCATCTCCCCCTAATTAAGGCTGTATTTACATATACAAATTGACTTCTTAATCTTGAAAAAAATATGTAGTTACATGAGTCCAAAATAAGAGTATTTTTTTTTGACTGTCTTGATCAGTGGTTTGTCTAAATTTAGCTGATTTATTGGTCATTTTGCCAGTATTTTAGATAAAAGCTCATTCTTGAACAATGTAAACTATGGGTCATCCTTATTGCCTACTTATATTACTGAACTTTCTTTTCTTTTTTTTTTGTTTGTTTTTTTTGTTTGTTTTTTTTGGCGGGGCAATGGGGATTAAGTGACTTGCCCAGGGTCACACAGCTAGTAAGTGTCAATTATCTGAGGCCGGATTTGAACTCAGGTACTCCTGAATCCAGTGCTTTATCCACTGCGCCACCTAGCCGCCCCCTGAACTTTCTTGTCCTTGATGTCACGCTTTTCTCTTTCACAAGTCAGCCACAACGGCTGAAGTGGTCTGTGGCCTACTGAAAAGTTCTTTCCACTAGCCAACAGGAAATTTGGTTTCTAGCCCAGACTTTGCCACTAACCTCTCATATCAATTGGGGAATAATTTATTCTCCTTGGGCAATAGCCTCCTAATCTTTCAGATGGGAGTGATAATAACTTCTCCATCTCACAGAGTTGTTGTGAAACACAACTCCAATTCAACAAGATGTATTTACTTCTAACTCTGGGAGAAAAAAGGTACTAGACTAAGTGTTGATGTAAATAAGGAATACACAGACACATCCAGGTTTATATATGTGGAATATACACATGTACATGAATATGTAGTCCAAAGGAGAATGTTCACGTTCCCAGGGGAAAATTTGAAAAAAAAAATGAAAAAACTGGATGTGAAAACACTTTGAAAAGTATAAATGCTAGACAAATATAAGTTATCATTCTTTAGGCATCCTCTCTTCAAATTCCCGACCCTTTTCCCACACTTTGGGATTTTAAGATGCCTCCAGAGTGTATCACTCATAAGTCTTAAAAATAGATTCCCACAATTTCCTTTCTAGAAATCTAAAGTTCATACAATACTCTGGGCCATGAGCCCATCACTTATTAGACTGAGATGGGTTAGTCTTTTGCTTTTAGCACTAAGTGTTAACATAAACTTCATCAGAATCAGTTTCTCCTTTCCTATCTGAAAAGAAAACAATCTCATTCTCTGTCAGTGGGATTCCCAACTTGAAGAATTCCCAAACCAGTCCCTACACAGCTTCTAAGGTGACCTTCCCATTCTTCCTGCCCTTGTCTCACAAGTCTCCAAGACTTCTTCTCCAAACATTTTAGGATTTGCTGAAAGAAGCTCTTGTATAATTGCAACCTTGGCTGGCTCTATTAATGACATTGTTTCACGCCATATGCATTGGAGTTGTTCTGAGTCAGCCATTTTCTAGCTTTTGATTTGCACCTTCCCCGCCCCCCCCCAACCTTTTTTTTTTTTTTTGGTCAATATTCATTTTAAATGCAAGAAGTCAGGCTCCTTTTTTAGCTGACACTGCTCAACATATGCACACCCTTCAGGTACATAACTGACAAGTGTCCACTTTACATGTGGGGCTGACTTTAAATGAGTCTCCCAAAGTATTTGTGTAAGGAAAAACAGGGCATACCAGGATTTTGCTGAGTGGAAGATATACAGATAATTATAGCCAAATGATCCCCAAATGCTTTTTCTGTAAAAGTCTCTTGATTAGGAATTCAGGGGCTTGGCAGTCTCCCAGCATTGCAACTCTGAAGACCCACACTGCCTCATAAGGGCTACCTCATTTGACTAAGGGGACTTCTCCATAAAGGCCATGGACCAGGTCAAAATTGATCCTTTCCCCAGCATAGCTAGCTCTTCATTGTAGCTCTTTATTGAGAAAATTTGTTCTGTGTGTCTGTACATATCTGTAACAGGTTTTGTTTTTCTTGTCCTCTCAATGCATGGGAGAAGGCAAGTGGGGAGGGAGAGAACTTGAAATTAATAATATAATAAAATTGAATTCACTTGTGACTATTTAGTGATGGAGCAAAAACTAGAACCCACACGTTTTGAACATTAGAATATAAATCCCTCAAGTATAAAGGGTATTCTTGCCCCCCTTTTTTTTTTTTTTGGTATCCCTAGTACTATGTCTGGGACATAGTGAAAACTTAATAAATGCTTATTGACTATTTACTGTTAATTTACTGCTTTCTCTACTACTTAATGTCTTATCTGTAACATGAGAATCATTGAATTATTATACATTGATAGTTTTGAAAGGGACCTTAGAAAGCATCTAGTTTTACCCACTCAGTTCTATAGATGGTAACACTGAAAAGTAGTAACTTGCCTCTGGTCAATTGGTTAATGGGTGCTAGAATTGGAACTAGAGGTACTTGGGAACTTTTAATATTTGGAATCGTTCTATTTTCAAATTTTTTCACAACTTTTTCTAGTCTACTTTTCATTGGGTATCCTGAATTTTAATAAGCACTAGAGAAGGTATTGAAAATAGAGCTCTGGGGAAGCTAGGTGGCCCAGTGGATAGAACACCGGCCCTGGAGTCAGAAGTACCTGAGTTCAAATCCGGCCTCAGACACTTGACATGTACTAGCTGTATGACCCTGGGCAAGTCACTTAACCCCAACTGCCTCACCAAAAAAGAAAAGAAAAGAAAATAGAGCTCTATGAGAAAAATAACATAGTTTAATGGAAAGAGAGCTAGACTTGCTGAGCCATTTTTCAGGGTTGCTCATTTGCCTTTGGTCTACAGATGTTTCTTGTCCTCCCTGAACACCCCATAAACCCCACTTTCTGTAATAATCCAATGATTAATCAACAAGTATTTATCAAGAACTGACTATATGAGGCACTGGAAATACAAAGACAGAAGTGAAATAGTCCTTGTCTTTGAGGAGACAAGGGGAGGGAAGGGAGAGACTTAACATTTGTATGGTGCCTACTGTGTGGCAGGAACTGTGCTGAGCACTTTAAAAAAATAATAAACATTTTTATTTATAGTTTTGAGTTCCGAATTTTATCCCTCCTTCCCACCCTCCCCTCCCCCTTCCCTGAGGCATTAAGCAATCAGATAGGGTTGTACAAGTACCATTATGTAAAACATTACCATATTAGTTATTTTGTTTATGAAATCTTGAATAAAAGAAAAAAATGAAAGAAAGTGAAAAATAGCATGGTTCAGTCTGTGTTCCATCAATATTAGTTCTTTCTTTGGAGGCAGATAGCATGTTTCATCATTAGTCCTTTGGGATTGTCTTGGATCATTGTGTCACAGAGAATACTTAAGTCATTCACAGTTCTTCATCAAACAATATTGCTGTCACTATGCACATGTTCTTTTGGTTCTACTCACTTCACCATATATCAGTTCATATAAGTCTTTCCTGGCCTTTCTGAATTCATCCTGCTTGTCATTTCTTATATCACAATAATATTTCATCACTGTCATATACCACAGCTTTTTTAGCCATTCCCAAATTGATGGGCATTCCTTTGATTTCCAATTCTTATGTGCTGAACACTTTTTATAAATTTTATGTCATTTAATCCTCATAATAGCCCTGTAAACCAGATTGGTGCTATTATTAATCCCATTTTACAATGGGGAAACTGAGGCAAAGAGAGTTTAAGTGACTTGCCCAGGGTCACAGAGCTAGTAAGAGGCTAGATATAAATTTAGTTCTTCCTTATTTTAGGACCAGTGCTCTATCCACTGTACTAATAGCTCCCCAGTGAAGACAGGAAATACAGGAATATTTACAAAATTTGTATAAAATAAGTACAAAGTAGTTTGAAGAGGGGCTGCCTTGAATAAACCAGACAAACTTAAAAAGGAGGGCCACCTCTTCCGCAGCACTTGGTTTAAAGGAGAAAATGGTGATATAAAGAATTGTTATTTGAGATTTTTATGCCTTGGTGTGCACTGGCCTGGGGCTCTGCAAACTGCAGGGTGCTCCACCCACTGGTTGTCTCTGGCACCTCACGTCATCACCAGTCGTGGAGGCTTACATGGGCTGGCAAAATTATAATGATTGGAAGCCTAGCGAGGGCAGTCATGTGATTCAGAGCGGTCATCCCATTGGCTGGGGCTGTGTGGGGTGTTTCTAGGTTTGGGGGAGGAGAATTGGGCATTCTAGATGGGATGACTGCTCTGACAGTCACATGACTGCCCTCACTAGGCTTCCAATCATTATAATTTTGCCAGCCCCATGTAAGCCTCCACGACTGGTGATGACGTGAGGTGCCAGAGCCCTGGCAACGGATACAACCAGTGGGTGGAGCACCACGTGGTTTGCGGAGCCCCAGGCCAGTGCATGCTGGGGCATAAAAACCTCAAATAACAATTAATTCTTTACAGTGAGAAGGTGGCAGCTATGGAAGGGGCAATATAGGGAATTGAAAAATGAGGAGGAGGGTTAATTAAGAGGGGAGAAATGTATGAGTAAGTGTTCCCCATGTGCAGAGTTCTTAATGTGGGGAGGGAGTCTGTGAACTTATTTTTTTTTTTTGTATTTTGCTAACTGTAATTAAATACAATTGGTTTCCTTTGTAATCCTATGGATTTCATGTTTTGCATTTAAAACATTATTCTGAGAAGGGGTCCATAGGCTTCACCAGACTGACAAAGGAATCTAGGACATACAAAAAAGTTAAAAATTCCAGCATGAATAGTGGGTTCCTTACTATCAAGATGCTCTGATGCTCTGAAGTGGTATGCCACCCTTTGTTCCTTAATACCCTTAAACCTGATCCCTATATCTTAGAAAGCACTTTTATCATTAAACTATACAAACCCCAACCTTTGAGTAGCTTATGATCTAATTGTCTTAAATTCATTGGCAAGAAAGAATTGTTTCATACTTTTACATATTAAAGTATGTATTTGGGTGATTTTTTCCCCTACTTTCAAAGGAAAATTATTTGGTTCATTGTGGGCAGCATTCTGAAGCTTTCCTTCCCTGGTGCCTTGAGAGGCCCCTTTGATTCTAAATCCAAAGGCCATCAGGGAAAACTCCCAAACAACTCAGGTCAAACAAAAGATCTACCTCAGGAGAGTCTTGAATCAGCGAGTTTGGTGAATAGTGGTAAATCAGCTGCTCTCAGATAAGATGCTCTGTTAATTAACATTTTAAATTTTAATGTGTCAATAATTTAGGAGTACTGTTTGCTTGTGTTGTGGTTTTTCTCCTTTGAAGAAAAAATTTGCAGGGACAGAATCACTTACCAGGGGATTCCTGTGAGATTCATTAGGAAGGTAATAGGATATGAGAGGTAGAGGATTGCATTTTAGCATCTATCTTTGGGTAGCCAAAGCTGTTCTTCAGTTCTTTATCCTTTATAAAGCTACCAACTACCCTAGAGCAAAGCTAGTCAAGATGACTACATGGGCCAGCCATCTTGAAAAACCCTTAGTTGTAATCAACCAAGAAGATTTCCTGTGGCAGGCAAGAAGCTTAGCCCTGCAATAATTAGCTGGATTAGTTCATTTGGGTGGCATATACATGGTTCCATGACAACCGAGATAAACAGTGTGATGTGGCAGAAAGAATACTTGTTCTGGAATCAGATGACCTGGGTTCAAATCCAGGCTCCATCACTGAAAAATATATTTTATGACCTCTGAAATCCCTTCCAACTCTATTTGTATGATCTTATGAACCAGGCAAAAAATGAAAAAGCCAGCTAACAATCTGCTTAATCTATAGGATACCAACCAACTGATCTGAATCTTTTACTGATGTGAACAGTTGTTTGGCATGATCTAGACATGGGCTAAGAAGTGTTAGCAAATAGATAACTCTCCCATACATATACAAAAACCAGTTATTAATTAATTATAATAGGAACGCAGGGGAGTGGTATGATTGTAGACACATGATTGACAGCATACCTGACCTTGATTATAAAAACAAAACAAAACAAAACAAAACAAACAAAAACCCTCTTCCTCTCATTTTCCTACCATTTAGCATCATATATTTTATCTATGGGTGATTTTATCTATCATATTTTTATATCAGAGACAACAAAATATTGCCCACATGAAAAACTTCTAAGTGGCTTATCGAGCAATACAGCACAGTTAACCTGATTCCATTTGTGGTAAATGAGTATTGGAAAAAAATTACCTCCTATTCCCCCTTCCTAGACATTTGACAGTCTTTCCACACCAGTGATGAGCTACTGTGTCAGTGGAGAGCAGGCAACATGCATGAGAGTCCAGCTCCTGGTCTTTTATAACTTAAGAAGTCCATTTTAGGGAGTTATTCCTTTTTTTCCTATTGTCTACCTTATATTATACTTTCTATGATTTTAATTGGTAGTGAAACAAAGGGTTATCTATTGCCTTTGTTCCCAAATTTACAGTTCAAAGTATTTAAGCATTACAGTTACTTGAGATGGTAAAGGAGGAAAAGAAAAAAGAAGGGGTGGGGGGGGAGGAGTTAGTTCAATTGGTGACTGACCTTGCAAATTTATCATATACTGCAATCAGATGGGGACTGCTCTTATGGCCTTGAGATGAGGAACTTATCTATAAACCCATAACTCTTATGGAGTGGTAAGCCTGGGCAGGAAGGCTTTTCAGCTCAGGAATGTAAGGAGTAAGCAGATAGGAAAAAAAAAAAAAAGACAAGGGTTCCATTAAGTCTGTTCATGGTCTAAGTACATGACTTAACTCTTAACTTTCCCAAGCTGGTCTCCAGATATTAAAGCACATCCCATGGGTGAGATAGGTTAATATTCCTTTGTAGTTCTTGTTCATACTTCGTATATTAGGGAGTCTTGCATCTATGGTTGGATCAGCAGGCAAATATAGGGAACTGATAAGTGGTTCCTATTACATTGAATTTATTTGGCATTTTCAGCCCTTACTTCACTTGTCACCAAAATGAGATCATAGATCTCATAGATCATAATCTAGCCAGCGGCACAGAACAGCAATTCTATGTTTACACTAGCCGGGTTCTATCTTGAGGGCTTCTCACAATTCACACTCTTTGGCTCATACTTCGAAGCAGTATTTCCCTTGGGAACATCAGAATATTTCTACTTTTGTTTCACCCAAGTTTTCCCCCTGGAAACATCAGAATATAGCATATACCTATATTTTTACATAAAAAGTAAATGGAACTTTACCTCCCATACAGGCACTCAGTTAAACAATATATTACTTCCCAGCCATCTCTGCACCAGGCTGCCTACACTCTGATCTTTACCATCTTCCCCATCCCCTCCCTACCTCGCTCTTGAACTCCACTCCTAAGACATGGGTTCTGAGGAACATTTTCCTTATTTGCGTGGAAGCAGGCTCCCATGATACTTCCAGGCCATTTTCACACCAAAATACAGTCCATATTTCACTCCCCCCCACCCCGCCCATACTGCCACTCCCTTTCTAGCTTGTCTTTGTGTTGTCTTCCTCTATTAGAAATATAAACTTCCTGAAGGTAAGGATTATCTTGCTCACTTGTACCTGAAACCTCAGTGCTTAGCACAGGGCTAGTCACACAGCAGGTGCTTAATAAATGTTTTATCTTTCTACCTATCCATCCATCCACATAGGCATCAATCAATCTGTAGGTCTGTCTGTCAATGCATCCATCCTTCCATCCCTTTATCTACCTATTTATCATCTATTTATATGGATAGGTTTTATTTAATGACAGAAAAATTACAAAAACAGAAAGAACCCATAATAGACTCCATAAAGAATCAAGACAACTCTCCTCCCCATTCTGGTGGTATTCTTCTTTTCTAGGGATGTATTTAGTAATTTAGACTGGGGCTTCTTAAACTTTTCTCACTTATGACCCCTTTTCCCCAGAGAAATTATTACATTACTCTGGATATATGAATATATAAAATAAACATAAAAATCAAACATTTGGTGCCAAATTTTTCATGACCCCCACATTCAATTACCCATGACCCAAAATTTAAGAAGCTTTGCTTTTTGGGAACTATGCCCAAGGGCTTATAAAACTGTGTATACCCTTTGATCTAGCAATACCACTGCTAGGTTTATATCCCAAAGACATCCCAAAGAAGAGAAAAAGACCTATTTGTACAAAAATATTTATAATAGCTCTTTTTATGGTGGCTAAGAATTGAAAATCAAAGGAATGCTTATCAATTGGGGGAATGGCTAAACAAGTTTTGGTATATGATTGTAATGGAATATTATCATGCCATAAGAAATGACAAACTAGATAAATTCAGAAAGGCCTGGAAAAACTTATATGAACTGATGTATAGTGAAGTGAGCAGAACCAGGGGAACAATGTGTACAGTGACAGCAATATTTTTTTTGATGAAGAGCTGTGAATGACTTAACTATCTCAGCAATACATTGATCCAAGACAATCCCAAACGACTAATGAGGAAGCATACTATCTACCTACAAAGGAAGAACTGATATTGATTGAACACAGACTGAAGCATGCTATTTTTCAATTCCTTTCTTTCACTTTTTTCTTTTATTTGAGTTTTCTTATACAAAATGACCAACATGGTAATGTTTTACATAATTGCACATGTATAATCTATATCTGATTGCTTACTGGCTCAGGGAGTGGGGAGGGCAGGGAGGATAGAATTTGGAAACATTAAATAAAAACATTAAATAAACATTAAATTAAAATGTTTATTAAAAAAGAAGAAGCTTTGTTTTAGACACATAGTACTATGCTAGGGTAGAGAACCAACCTCACCTTTACCATCACCACATAAAGAAAGCAGTTGAGGTTGTGGGAGTATGTGAATGTGCATAAGTGCATGCACATACGTAGACGCCCACTTAATTCCAGATTTACACTACAACCATGATTGAGGGACCCTGGAAATAGGAAAGGAAAGCAAATAAAAACCAAGCAGTCATATTCTCAAAGAATTCCAGAGCTAGAAGGGACTTCTGTAGCCATATTTTCCAAGTAGTACCCCAAAAAGAATTTCCATTACAGCATACCCAAGGAGTATTCATCCAGAATCTCTTAAAACTGAACTGGGGCAGCTAGGTGGCACAGTGGATAGAGCACCGGCCCTGGAGTCAGGAGGACCTGAGTCCAAACCTGGCCTCAAATACTTGACACTTACTAGCTGTGTGACCCTGGGCAAGTCACTTAACCCCAATTGCCTCACAAAAACAAAAATAAAAACAAAAAATCCCTAAACAAACAAAAAACTCTCCAGTGAGAAAGAGTCCTCCTGATCTCCTGAGGGAGCCCATTCCACATAAAACCTAAAATTGTCTTTTTCTAACTTTTGCCCATTACTTTTACTTCTTCCACATGATGAGAATTCAAATACTTGAAGATAGCTGTCATATCTCCCCAAAGTCTTCTTTTGTTAAGGCAAAACAACATAAGTTCATTCAAATGATGCTCCTATGGCATGGGATCAAGGTCTCCCTATTCGGTATTTGCCCTTCTCTGAACTTATCAATGTCTTTGTGTTCTTCACACTCAGCGCTCAACCTTGGTACCTTTGCATGGGCCATCCTCCCCTTGAAAATACTCCCCTCTCACCTCCACCACACTAAATGCCTACCTTCAATTAAGACTCAGTTCAAATACCACCTACACAATGCCTTTCCTGATCTCCAAACTGCACATTCTCTCCCTCACTAACTACTCTGAATTTAACTGCCATCTATTTATTCTAGATAGAATAAATATACTTACAGCATTTATGTACATATCTCTCCTAACAGAGTGTAAGTTCTTTAAAAGCAGAGATTGTTTCTTTTCTTTTCTTTTTCTTTTTTTGTCTTTGTAGGCTTAGAATTTATCACAGTGCCTGGCACATGTTTAGTTGTTTTAATTGTTTTTTAGTCATTTCTGACTCTTCATGACCCCATTTTGGGGTTTTCTTAGTAAATATCCTGGAGCGGTTTACCATTTCCTTCTCAAGCTCATTTTACAGATGAGGAAACCAAGGCAAACAAGATTAAGTGACTTGCCCAGGGACAAACAGTTAATAAGTGTCTGAGTCTAGATTTGAACTCAGGAGGAAGAATCTTCCTTACTCCAGACCCAGCATGCCATCCACTGTGCCACCTAGCTGCCTGGCACATAGTAGGCACTTAATAAATGCTTGCCAATTGATCTCTAAACTTCAAGAACTGAATATATTACTCTTGAAGTGTTCTGAGCAGGCAGAATAAAGCAAGACAAATATCTTTCTATTCCTGGAAGCTACGCCTCTTATAAGGCAATCTAATAATTCATTTGTTTTTTGGCTTTCACATCACATTGTTGATTTATATTGTACTTGCAGTTCCCTAACCACCCCCTCCCCACCCACCACCCACCTCTGTTCCAGATTTTTTTTTTCAGGAAAACTGCCCTGTAATTATGTTTTCCCCATTTTGTACTTACTCAGAGAAGCCAACACAAAAGAGACAGAGACAGCGTTCACGTCCACCACTGGTTATGCAGTCACCCATCCCTTACCTGGCAATGAGGTAGGAAGCTAAAAGTAACCCTCCTGTCTCAGGGCTTCAAAGCCAAGATGGAGGCAAGGAGGAAAGGGAGGAAATGAAAAAAGGGGAGTGGGAAGAAACAGAGAGAGAAAGAGACAGAGAAGGACAGGAACAGAAAGAGTCAGAGATGGAAGAGGAGGGAAAGACAAAGAGAGAGAGAGAGGGTTTGGCCTTTTTGAATGTGCACTAGTTCATTCATTCTACTCAAAAACCTCTGAGTCTTCCATTCTTGTGACCATTGAAGTCAATTAAAGAACTTTTTTTTGTCATCAGACAGTGCCAATCCGTGAATCAATATGGCTAGAAGTAAACTCACATGAAGCTTCCACAAATCCAGTTATCACTCTTGTATAGGTCCATAACACATTTTACCTGGACTACTGCAATAGTTTTCTATGTAGTCTCTTTGCTACATCTCTCTCCACTCCAATGTATCCTCCACTCATCTATCAAAGACATTGTCCTAAAGTGCATGACTATGTCACCCCTCCTACTCAATAAACTCCAGTGGTTCTCCCTTACCTTCAAGATCTCCATTACCTCTAAGACTAATGTAAAACCTTCTACTTGGCTTTGAGAGCCCTTCTGATTATTCCAGTCATTTTATGCTTCACCCCCTTCCCTGAATTGTATGATACAGCGATATAAGCTTACTTTCTCTTCCTTACACAAGACACTCCATCATCTTTCTCCTATGCCTAGAATGCTCTCCCAATCTCCACCTCTTAGCTTCTTGGTTTCCCTTCTAAATTCAGCTCAAACACCACATTCTTTAGGAGACTTTAGCCATGCCCCTCAGTTGCTTCTGCCTGAGACTATCTTTCATTTACACTGCATAAATCTTGTACAGTTATTTATATGGTGGCTTCCCCATTAGAATATGATCTCCTCAGTGGAGCCAAGGTGGTGGAGGACAGGCAGAGACTCCTCGGAGCTCTCCCCTAAATCCCTCCAATTCCCTTCAATAATGCCATAAGACAATTCCTGGAGCAGCAGAATCCACAAAAAGACAGGGTGAGATCATTTTCCAGCCAAAGATGGCTTAGAAAGTCAGCAGAAAAGGTTTGTAGTACTTGGGTAAGAGTGGAGTACAGACCCAGACTACAAATCTAGCCCAGCCCCAGAGAATCAGGTCTCCTGAGCCTTGATCAGATGAGGCAGTGGTTACTTCTGGAACTCAGCTCACAGACTGGTGAGGAGGTCAAGTGGTGGGCAGTGAGGAGATTGCAGGGGTCTCTGCTGGTGCTGAGGCAGAACTCTGTTGTGTTGCCAGTGCTCAGAACCAAGAAGCAGTCTTGAGTGATGGCCCAGGTGGGAAGGTACACAGACACTGCCAGAGTTTGCAACCATAGTGAAACAGAATTCTGTTCTTGGGTTAAAGAGCAAGCAAAGCTTGTGGTTACTTACAGACCAAGCAAAGGCCAGGGGAGTGTAGAAACATGCCTCTCATTAAAATCATACCATCTGGGATCCCCCTGAAGTTTGGGACAGTGTGCCCTGGAAGCAGTGCCCCACTTTAAGAAGCATTTAAAGTCAATAAATCGGCTTACAAAATGAGCAGACAGAAAAAAAATGCACACTAAGAAATGTTACTTTGGTGACAAGAAGATCCAAAATACACCCTCACAACTAAATACACAAATTCAAAGGTTCCCTATGTCCAAAGCTTCCCAAGAAAAATATGAATTTGCTCCTCACAGCCATGAAAGTGCCTCAAAAAGCCCTGACTTTCGAAGATAAAACTAACCGAGTGGTAGAGAAAAAATGCGCACAGTGAAATGAGAGTGATGCAGGAGGGTCATGTGCAAAAAAGTTAACAGCTTGAAAGCCAAATGGAAAAGGAGATACAAAAGTTCTCTGAAGAAAATAATTGCTTAAGAATTAGGATTGAGCAAATGGAAGCTAATGACTTTATGAGAAATCAAGACACAATAAAGCAAATCCAAATGAATGAAAAAATAGAGGGCAATGTGAAATATCTCCTAGGAAAAATAGTTGACCTGGAAAATAGATCCAGGAGAGATAAGTTTAAAATTATTGTACTACTTGAAAGCCACGATCAAAAAAAGAACTTAGACATCATCTTTCCAAGAAATTTTCAGGGAAAATTGCTCTAGTATAAAAGAATCCACTGATCACCTCCTAAAAGAAGATCCCAAAATGAAAACTTCCAGGAATCTTATAGCCAAATTCCAGAGCTCCCAGGTCAAGGCGAAAATATGGCAAGCAGCCAGAAAGAAACAATTCAAGTACTGTGGAGCCAGTCAAGATAACACAAAATTGATCAGCTTCTACATTAAAGGATCAAAGGGCATGGAATATGATATTCCAGAGGGCAAAAGAATTGGGATTACAACCAAGAATCACCTACCTAGAAAAACTTTGTATAATCTTTCAGGGGAAGAAGTGGGAATTCAATGAAAGGGAGGACTTTCAGGCATTCATGATAAAAAGATTTGAGCTGAATAGAAAATTTGACTTTCAAATACAAGAGCCTAGAGAAGCACAGGAAGGGAAAAGGGAAAAAGAAACCATAAGGGATTTTAAAAGGTTAAATTGTTTTATATTCCTACATGAGAATATGATACTTAGAACTCATAAGACTTTCTCATCTATTAGGGCAGGTGGATGGAGTATATTAGACAGAGGGCACAAGTGTGAGTTGAATATGAAGGATTATATCTTTAAAAAATTAAAATTAAGAGGCAAGAAAGGAATGCACTGGAAGAAAGGGAAAGGGAGAGGTGGATGGGGTAAAGTATCTCACCTAAAAGAAGCCAGAAAAAAGTTTATCCAGTAGAGGGGAAGATGGGGGAGGTTTGGGGGAGTGAGTGAGTCTTACTCTCATCAGAATTGGCTCAAAAAGAGAATAACATACATACTCAATTGGATAGAGCAATCTATTTAATCCTGCAGGAAAGTAAGAGGGGAAGGGAATAAGGGGGGAGGGGTGAAAGAAGGGAGGGCAGATTGGGGGATGGAGCAGTCAGAAACACAACACTTTTGAGGAGGTGTAGGTGAAAGAAGATAGAAAATAGAGTAAATATCATGGGGGAGGGAATAGGATGGAGGGAAACACAGCAATAGTAACTGAAAATTTTGAAGCAGAGGCAAAAGCAATGTAAGATGATAATGACGACAACTGATGGATGGAGGGATTAATGATAATTGGATGAAGACTAGGATTGATTAATGAGGATTGATTGATGATGATGATATTAAAATGTATAGTACTTACTTTGCTGGGCTATTGTGAAGAAAATTCTTTGTCAGGTATAAGGTACTATATAAATTTTTTCTATTACTGTTGTTGCAATAATCAACCTCATGGGTTTATTGTAAGGAAATCTCTCTTTAACATACTATATAAATGTAGTTTACTATTAAAAATGATGAGTAGGTCTCTTTTGCTTCAGCCTGGATGGCGGCAGCATGGGTAAGTGCCGTGGTCTTCATACAGCTAGAAAGCTCCGCAGCCCACAGAAGAGACCAAAAGTGGCCATGACAAACAATACAAGAAAGCTCATTTGGGCACAGCCTTGAAGGCCAACACATTTGGAGGAGCATCTCATGTAAAAGGGATTGTCTTGGAGAAAGTTGGTGTTGAAGTCAAGCAGCCCAATTCTGCATCAGGAAGTGTGTGAGTACAGCTGATTAAGAATGGCAAAAAAATCACCGCCTTTGTTCCCAATGATGGTTGCTTGAACTTTATTGAGGAAAACAATGAAGTTTTGGTTGCTGGATTTGGTCGAAAAGGTCATGCTGTTGGTGATATTCCTGGAGTCCACTTCAAGGCTGTGAAAGTTGCAAATGTTTCTCTTCTGACCTTGTACAAAGGCAGAAGGAAAGACCAAGATCATAAAAATTGTGTGATGTCTTTGTCATAGTAAACAGTTTTTCATGTAAAAAAAAAAATGATGAGAAGGATGCTATCAGAAAAACCTGGAAAGACCTACATATGCTGATACAAAGTGAAATGTACTATATACAAAATAACAGCAATATTGTAAGATGATCTGTTGTAAAGGACTTGGTTATTTTCATCAATGCAAGACAATGCAATCCAAGACAATGCTGAAGGACTTATGAAAATTGCAATCCATCTACAGAGAAAGAACTGATGGTATCTGAATACAGATTGAAGCATATTTTTTTAGTTCCTTTATCTGAAGTATTGTTTTTGTCTGTTTTCCTTCACAATATAGCTAATGTGGAAATGTTTTTGCATGACTGCTCATGCATAACTTATATTGAATTGCTTGAGTTCTTGGGGGGTAGGTGGGGAAGGAGAAGAGAATTTGAAACACAAAGTTTTAAAAATTGATGTCAAAATTTGTCTTTACACATAATTTGGGAAAATAAAATTCTAAATAGAGCATGTGAGTTCCTCGAGAGAAAAGATCATGTTTTTGTCTTTCTTTGTATCCTCAGTGCTTAGCACAGTGCCTGACACACAGTAAGTGCTTAATAAATATTTCTTAACTGACTAGCTATTTCAATTAATCAAACATACACTCTTCTGTTCAGCATTTAAAACTCCTCTCGATCTCACCCAAACCTGTCTTCCATTACAGTTTTGTTCCACATTACTTGCTAGCATGTGTACTCTGTTCTACCTCAACTATCCTTCTTACGGTTCCTCACACACTCCATCTTTCATCTCCTGTTGCCTGACCTTTGTACTGGACCATACCCCCATACCTAGAATACACTTCCCTTCATTCGTACTTCTCAGAATTCCTGGTTTTCTTGAAGGTTCAGTTCAAGAGTCGCCCCTCTACATAAAAGCTTTTCCAGATCCCTTCTTCTCCCCAAAATTACCTTGTATCTAATTCTGTAAATATCTTTTGGGGTACATATTTTGTTCTCCAACTAGAATGTAAGTTCTTTGAGGATAGAGACTATTTACTTTTGTCTTTATATCTCCAGTACCTAGAGCAGTATCTGGATACCTAATAAATGCTTATTGAGTGATGATTGCTCTATTACCATTTGGTGGGGGAGGACAGTGCCATGTACTTGCCTCCCTTCTGAGGACCACGTGGGTTTCCTGATCTATATCAGTCTCTCAAACTGACTCCATATGTATCCAAATGGCTTCTCCAGTGCTGACAAAATGTGTTTCCTCCATCTTTGCCTGTGTCTACGCTACCTTGTAGAGTCCAAGGATGTGGCTAAAGTGTGTGACTATCCATGAAACAATCTACCTTCAAACACAGTATTACTAGTGATGTGTTCATCATGTAATAGGCTACCATATTCCATGTCAGAACAAAAGTCCTCCTTGAGGGAATGAGAATGCAGGACAATAATAAGAAGGAACATTGTATAGCCTTATTATTTGCAATGTATAAGTCCAGCATTCCATCCATGACACTACCTAAATGCCTTACAATAGTGCCTGGAAATATATTCCCTTTGATAGGACTTAGCATTAAAATGGACTTTAGTATCACCTAGTCTACCTTCACTTTTTTCAATCTTATTGCCTATTAGTCCCCTTCATATGTTTTTCATTCAGTCAAATTGGTCTACTGGTTGTTTCCTATACGTAGCATTATATCTTCTTTCTCCACACCTTTGGGACCAAATGGGCCCCCATGTCTGAAATACAGCCCTACCTTACTTCAACTCCAACACATGCCAATTCCAACAGAAGCCTTTCCTAATCCCCCTCCAGTTAAAATTGGCACTCTTGAAACTACTTTTTATTTACCTTTACTAACTGAGGTATTATATTATCCCCATTAGGCTTCAACATAGACAGAGGTAGTACAATGGATAGAATGCCAGGCCTGAAGTCAGGAGGACCTGAGTTCAAATCCAGCCTCAGATACTTACTAGTTGTGACCCTGAATAAGTCACTTAACTCTGTTTGCCACAGTTTCTTCATCTGTAAAATGAGCTGGAGAAGGAAATAGCAAACTACTCCAGTATCCTTGCCAAGAAAACCCCAAATGAGGTCACAAAGAATTGGACCAAAAGTCTACTTCCTAGTTGAAGCATAACTTTTTCTCTGACTTCCCCATTAACTGGTTATTCAACCACTCTTTGAATACCTTCCTCAATGTGTAACTTATTATTGCCAAGGCCTACCATTCTACTTTTGGACAGCTTTAATCATTCACAAGTTCTATGTGTCTCTAATGTCCTTCCTAGCTCTAAAATTTCACAACTTACATGAAGAAGACATAAATACTTGGGGACATTTAAAACTGGAAGATAATGTAAAATCCTAAAAAAAAAACCCAAGTTATCCTTGCATCAGTTGTCCAAAGTAGGAGCTCTAAAGCCATTGGGTAGAATATTTTGAAAAATTCACCTAAACTCTTTTAGCTCTGGAACCCACTGGTATTTTATCTCTATGGCAAACCTGGCAATATACAATAGCAAGGCCACATATCTAAAAAGCATCCTCTTTAATTTGTGCTGTTTGGGAAACCTGTCAGTATAATGGATGATCTTACAAAGGGCTCAAGAAACAGCTTTTTGTTTAAATTCTGAGCAGTCAATTTCTCTATAGTCCATTGGAGCTTTAAGTCTTACCAATATCTCTGTGCTACTTATATGGAGTATGCATATCCCTGGTTGTGTCACTTCCTTTCTTTTCTTCTACTTCTTGTCTTATCTGATAGCTACAAGAACAAAAAGAACAGAGCAAACATGGGTCTTGGGAAGATAAATTGTTCAATTGGCAAATGTTCCAGGTTCAGTATCTTACTTAGCCTTGTTCTATTCTAGCTGGTGGGGAGGACAGACATGGACAGTTAGCCCTTTCTTTATGAACAGTAAACTAATCAATAAAATCTCCAAAATGGACTTTTGTTTATCACGGTCTTTAATATCCTTCATGAAGGGATTCTGAATGCACCCTTATAGTCCTTTTATTTCTTTTTCCAGGCAATGAGGGTTAAGTGACTTACCCAGGGTCACACAGCTAATAAGTGTCAAGTGTCTGAGGCTGTATTTGAACTGAGGTCTTCCTGACTCCAGGGCCAGTGTGCCACCTAGCTACCCATATTATTATTATACCTCTTATTATCTCATAACCCATAGAGTCAGGACACTACCATACCTCCTAAGAGCAGGAAACTACAAGTCCAGAGACATTCTTGTCTAGGGGATGAAGTCATACACATGAGGTCAGGAATGCCTGGCTTCTAGTCCTACACTCAAAATTGCTTAACATCTCTGAGGTTCAGTTTCCTCATCTGTAAAATGGCAATATATAATGGATTGCCACCACCCTCCCTTGCCCTGGATGCAGAAATTCTCCATCACTTCCTTGATCTCAATGTGCCCCTGTCAAACCTGTCTGCCCATCTGCAAGAAACTAAACCCCAGAAGTTTGAAGAACCCTGCAGGACAAAGATGCTATGAGAAGCACCAGGCAAGTCCCCAAGCTCTTCTGTAAGGAGGATCAGCCCTTACTTTATATCAGGGATTCTTAAACCTTGTCCACTGTGACCCCTTTTCACCCAAGAAAATTTTTATGCAACCCTTAGTATATAGGTATAAAAAATAGATACACATAACCTTTTACTGTTTCCAAATTTTTCACAACCCCCCACGTTCAGTTATATGACCCTCAAATGGGGTCACACTTACAGTCTAAGAAGCTGGGCTCTATTTGACTCTTACTAAAGTTCAGGAGCATGTGGCCCACACCCTTTCTGCCACTGAAGAGGCTGCTCCAAACCTCCAGTGGAGAAACTCTAGAATACTGTGTCTCATTTGAGAAAGAAGATTGAGGAATTGAAGGAACTTAATACTTCAAAGAAGGATAGATGAGTTAAGTAGAGAAAGCTGATTAGAGGAGAATATGTGAGAATACACCAATTCCTATAAGAAGAAGACTGAAGATGCACATATATATGCATTTAATATACATATATTTTTTTACATATATATATACTGTATTATATTGATGGAAGTCTTCAGTTTTATAATGCTAGCAGAACCTCCCTTGTCTATAGAATACAAAATATGTCACTCAGAGAGCCTGCCAGGCTTTCTTCTCTCCTTGTCCTGATATTCCAAGAACAAAAGTTGGTCCCATGACCATCTGTCCAATGGAATGTAATAATTTGTGGGAATGGCTTTCCCTGACCATAAGGATCTTTTTTTGTGAAAGAACTCTAGGCAAAGCCAGGCTAACTTCTTATGGTCACTGTAAATTGTAAAAAAAAAACAGGGTCACTGGCAGAGATAGAGACATGCTCAGCCCCTGCTGAAGATCAGCCCTTAGGAAGAGCCAAGGAACCAATTTGCTGAAAAGTTTAAGATTGCCTGCAGCAATGCCAGTGTAAGGGCATCATTCCCAAGTGGTTTATTTTCCCCTCACTCTCAATGCATAGTATGTTGATTTATTATCACAATAAATCAAACTTGATTGAATAATTTCATCTTAAAAAAGATAACAAAATAAACCCATGGTAATTTTTGTCTTATTTAAGGGAAGGGCGAGTATTGGCATAATGACTATCTCAGGGTCAAATCCAGCCCTTCACCTATTTTGTCACAACCTATGAGCTAAGAATGGTTTTTACATTTTAAAATACAATAAAATTTTATTTTGAAATGTAAAACCATCCTTTGCTCCCAGGTGTTCAAAAAAAAAAAAAAAGGGCAACAAGCCTGACAGCTAGGCTGTATTTTACTGACCCCAACCTAAGGGAATTGGGAGAAAAGGTGACTTGTGGAAGGTGGCATTTACAACTTTGAAGGAAATAAGCCCCCTAAGAGGCAGAAGTGAGGAATGAGGATGTTTCAGGTTTGGGGAATGGTCTGAGAAGGTAGCGGAAGAGATGGACGGTTATATTTGGAAGGAGGTAGAAGAAATTAGATAATGTATTAATGTCATTTTGAAAACCATGAATGCTATGTGAATGCCAATTGCTATTATTAAGATTTCCTATGCCCTGGCTCTTTGCTGTTAAACTTTGTGACTAGATAAAATCATAGGGGGATAAAATTGCCTCCTATCTGCTTTCTTCTTTGTAGAAGGGAGCTTAGGGGAAATCAGAAAGTGAGATGGACTGGAGGATTTTAAGATTCTTCTTCTATTCTCTCTCAAAGCAGACCTCAGTATAAATAGAAATTGTTTATTATTGTCATTAGCATTTTACAAGAGCCCACTTAAATAATGCTTTTCAGGACAAAAATTTATTCTTACATTTCCCTAAGATTAATATCATAAGATTTCCTGGGGGCAGGTAGGTGGTGAAGTGGAAATAAAGCACGGGCTCTGGATTCAGGAGGATCTGAGTTCAAATCTGGGCCTCAGACACTTGACACTTACTAGCTGTGGTGATCCTGGCAAGTCATTTGACCTTCATTCCCCGCAAAAAATAAAAATAAAATAATCATAAGATTCCTGTCCCCATGGACTTTAGATTCACTGGAAAACATCTAGACAACACACTCATTTTACAGATGGAGAAATTGAGTCACAGAAAAAGGTAGTGATGGTGGAATGAAGCCAGGAAACTGCCTGAATGCCTCCCAAATTTCCCTCAGAAACAGCATTAAATTAAGTCTCTCAACATATTCTGGAGCTGCAAAACATACAAAAAGATAGACTGAAACAATCCTCTGGCTTAAGATAACCTAGAAGGTCTTCAGGAAAAGGTTTTGTCTCACATGGATAAAAGGGGAGCACAATTCAGCAAAGAGGGTGTCTAGACAAGTCAGCACTAGGCTCTTAGCACAGCACAGATTCACAGCTGAGGACTTGGGGGTTCTAGCTAAGTAAGTTAGTGACACAGCAGGCCAGTTATTAGTCCCCTGGACAGGCCCAACTAGACTGGGCCACTCCTGTACTAACCAAGCTGCAAGTGACTGAGGCCTCAGAACCAGAAAGCCAGTGACTGGGCCCCTGGGCCCCAGCAAAAAAAAAAAGCTTGGAAGAGTGCACACTGTAACCCAGGAGGCAGGAACTCAACTTTAAAAGGTACGAAAGAGGCTAATATATGAATAAGAAACAGAAAAAAAACAACCCTCCCATAGAAATTACTATGGGCAACAGGAAGGATCAAAACTCAGAAGACAACAATGTCAAAACACATTACACATGAAGCCACTAAATGGAAGAATAATTGATCTCAAGACCAAAAATTCCTTTTGGAAGAGCATCAAAAAGGATTTTATAAATCAAATAAGAGAGGTAGAAGAAAAATTGGGAAAAGAAATGAGAGCTACACAAGAAAGAGTCAATAGCTTGTAAAAAGAAAGACAAAAATTGACTGAAGAAAACAACTCATTAAAAATGCAATTGGCTGGGGCAGCTAGGTGGCACAGTGGATAGAGCACCAGCCCTGGAGTCCGGCAGGAACTGAGTCAAATCGGCCTCAGACACTTAATACTTACTAGCTGTGTGACCATGGGCAAGTCACTTAACCCTCATTGCCCAACCAAAAAACAAACAAACAATACAATTGGCCAAATGAAAAAGGAGGTACAAAAGCTGACTGGAGAAAACAATTCCTTAAGAATCAGAATTGGGCAGATGGAAGCTAATGACTCAATGAGACAACAGGAAGAAGTAAAACAGAATCAAAAGAATATAAAAGTAAAATAAAATGTAAAATACCTCTTCAGAAAAACAAAATACCTGAAAAATAGTTCTAGGAGGGACACTTTAAGAATAATTGGACTACCTAAGGACCATGATCAAAAAAAGACCTGAAAAGCATATTTCATGACATTATTAAGGAGAGCTGCCACAATGTCTTAGAACCAGGGGAGGGGGAGGGGGAGTCATTTAAAAAATATACTGGTCACCTCCTGAAAGAGACCCCAAAAGGAAAACTCCAAGGAATATCATACCGAAATTCTAGAATTATCACATAAAGGAGAAAATGCTGCAAGCAGCCAGAAAGAAACAATTTAAATATTAAGGCAGCAAACATCTGGATTATACAGGACCTGTCAGCTTTAACATTAAAGGATCAGCAGACTTGGAATTTGATAATTCCAGAGGGCAAAGGGAACTTGGATTACAAACAAGAAAGTACTACCCTGAAAAACTTAAGTATAATCTTTCAAGAGAAAAGATTCAGGTGAAATAGGGAGACTTTAAAACAGGGTTTTAAATGTTTACATCCTACAAGGGAAGAAGATACTTGTACCTCTTCAGAACTGTATTTTTATTGGACAGATAGGAGGTGTACTCATAGACAGAGGATGTGGGTATAAGTTGTTTTGATGTGATGATATTTAAAAAAAAACAACTTTAAGGTAAACAAAATGTATTATACTGGAGAAGAGGAAAGGAAAGGCAGAATGGTGTAGAGAAAAAGAAGGGAGGAGTCGCCGTGAACATTGTTTCAAAGTTACTCTTATCTGATATGGCTCAAAGAGGGAATAACTAAACACTCAGTTAGGAATAGAATTTTATCTTCACCCTATTTGGAAGTAACAAGGGGAAAGAAAAATGGTGGGGTGCTGATAGAAGGGAGGAGCCAGACCTGGAAAGAAGAAAGGAGGTGGGCTGATAGAAGGGAGGTTTGATTAAGGGAGGTGATGGTCAGAAGTAAAACACTGGTGAAAAGGAATGGGGGAAAAAAAAAAGAAAAGTATAAATGAGGGGGAAAATAGGATGCAGGGAAATATACAGTTAGTAAATCATAAACAGAATGTGAATGGGATAAACTTTCCCATGAAATGGAAATGGATAGCAGAGTATAATTAACCATATTTGAAGTGGAGCGAGTACACATAGATTGAAGGTTAGAATAGAATATATTATGGAGCACAATATATTATGTTTTAGCTGACATAAAAAGTAGGGGTAGCAAATCCTTATTCAGACAAAGGAAGGCAAAAATAGACCCTATTTAAAAGAGATAAGGAAGGAAACTACATCTTGCTAAAAGGTCCATAGACAATGAAGTATAATCAATACTAAAGACATATGTGCCAAGTGGTACAGCATCCAAATTTCTAGAGAAGTTAAGTACAGTGTCAGGAAGAAATAGACAGCAAAACTATATAGTGGGGTACCTCAACCTCCCCCTCTCAGAATTAGGACAAATATAACCATAAAAATAAATAAGAAAGAAGTTAAGGAGGTGAATAGAATTTTAGAAAAATTAAATTGATAGACCTCTGGAGAAAACTGAATTGGGGATAGAAAGGAATATGCCTTTTTCTCAGTAGTAGATGGCACCTACACACAAAAAATGACCATGTATTAGGGCAGAAAAACCCTCACAGTCAAATCAGAAAGCATTCTCCCTAATGAATATAGATGCAAAATTCTAAATAGAATATTAGCAAAGAAATAAAACCCCTTATCACCAGAATAACTACAATATGGCCAGAGGAGATGTATACCAGGAATGCAGGAATGGTTCAATATTAGAAAAACTATCAACATAGTTAACCACTTCAATAACAAAACTAACCAAAAATCATGTGATTATCTCAAAAGATTCAGAGAAAGCTTTTTTAACAAAATACATACCCATTCCTATTAAAACACTAGACAGCATAGGAATAAATGGAGCTTTCCTTAAGATGCATAAACCGTATTGATAACAACAAATTTACTGAGAATTGATTGTGCCCACCTACTTTCCATTCCCAGGCCAATGAATAATTATTGACGAGTAACCAAGAGAACATTGTACACAGTATCAACAACATTCTATGATGATAACTGTGACAGACTTAGTTACTTCTCAGAAATACAATGATTCAAGACAATGCCAAAAGAATCTGGTGGAAAATGCTTTCCTAATCCAGAAAAAGAACTATGGAATCTGAATGTAGAATGAAGCATACTATTTTTACTTTTATTGTTGCTTTTTGATTGTTGCTGTTGTTACATCTTTATTGTGTGTTTTTTCCCTTTTCTTCTGATTCTTCTCTTACAACATGGCTAATGTAGAATATGTTTAACAAGATTATAATGTATAACCTATATCAGATTGCTTGCTGATGTCAGGATGGGTGAAGGAAAGAAGGGTGGCGAGAAAATTTGGAATTCAAATCTTACAAAAGTGAATGTTAAAATCCAGTCTCAGATACTTGACACTTACTAGTTGTGTGACCCTGGGCAAGTCACTAATCCTCACTGCCCTGCCCTCCAAAGTGAATGTTAAAAACAATCTGTACATGTAATTGGTTTTGTTTTTTTGGATATTTTTAGTGAGGCAATTGGGGTTAAGTGACTTGCCAGGGTCACACCGTAGTAAGTGTTAAGTGTCTGTGATCGGATTTGAACTCAGGTCCTCTGACTCCAGGGCTGGTGCTCTATCCACTGCGCCACCTAGTGCCCCTGTACAGTAATTGGAAAAAAAAAATAAAAGGTTAGTAAAGAAAAAGGGAAAAAAAGGAAGTGCCACTATTTTCATGAATCCCCATGGGCAGTGGCAACCAGCCAAGGTTTATTCCCTAATAGTTCTGAAATCAGTGGACTGGGTCCTATGGAAAAATGGGAACATACACTCAGCCACATCACCCCTTCTGAGAATGAGGTGTAGGGGTCCCCCAAAGAGTCTGAGAGTCAGGGTTCTCTGCTCTAATTCCTTACACAGATACAGGGGAAGGGGAGGGAGAGGGGAGGGACTGAAATTGAGAGAGCTAACTCTTAAGGGTGATTAGAGTCAGAGAAGGAACTCGAGGGTGACATCCTGCTGTCCCATATTTCTTTCACCAACAATAGCTTCCAAATCAAATGAGCCTAATATATGGGGGTCAAAATAAGATTTTTCTTATTGACTTCCCTGCAAGCTTAGTCGGCTCTATGAAAATCAGGTTGTGTGTGCCTTACATCCTCATCAACTATCACCTATAGCTAAGACCCAGGGCCCTAGCCTAGGCTAGCAAATGTGTCAATGATGCATGAGGCAAGCGGAGAATCCAGTTCTTACTGGCAGGGCAGCACTGACTAGTGTGTCTTTAAATGACAAGCAAATGCAATTTGCAAAATACATCTGGAGCTGTGTGGGTGGAAACAAGGTGTTGCAATGAGTCACTCGCTTTCTAATGGGCAGGCATATGCTTTAAAATAAGACTGACGCAAATCATGTGCTTGGGTGTAGGAATATAGATGGGCAAGGGTACCTCTGATCATGGTCGTGACAGAAAAGAATGCACTAGGACTCAAAAAATCTGGGTCCCAACTAGAAAAAGAAGATATGTGTATTTTTTATTTTATTTTAGTGAGAGCAATGAGATTGAAAATACTTCATTATTTTTGGTTAAATCTTGGTTTGAAACTTTATAACAATGATTCAAAGGTCTGGTTCTAAATTCTGTTTATTTAAACATTTGGTTTAACACTTTATAACACAGTGATTCAACGGTCTGGTTTTAATTCTGCTTATATAAATATTTGGTTTTAATATCTATTACAATTGAAAAAGATGCCTCACAAAGATATGGAGTTCCAGATGGACAAATTGCCTCACTGACTGTACTAACTAATAATGAAACTCATTTTTCAATCTCCTCCACCAAATGTGTAAAGGTTTGTTGTTGGTGAGTTTTTTTTTTTAATTTAAGTGATAATTTCCATTTTCCCTGATGTCTTTTCGTTATTGCAAATTAACCATCAGATATTGAATTTACACACACACACATATATATATATTTATGTATATATGTATGTATGTATGAATTTACAAATGGTCTCCAAACCCAATAAATCCCATCAATTGCAAGATTTTTAAACAGTTAAGAAAAATTCTATTTCTAAATTTTTAAGTGTTCAGGTATGAGGGGTTTAGAGATGACACGCATCTTTTTTGGTCACAAAAGCTTAATTTTAAAATTCTTTCCAATCACAATGGCCTCATATTATCATTAGTTAATATCTCAAGACACAATATACACTTAGGGTGAGGCTCATCATTGATGAGAGTGAGGATAATTCCACACTTTAAATGATCTTGATAATTTCACATATTTTTGTCTGATGTCTTGTCACCTATTATCATTTCATCATTGTCTTTATACTGTATTTGATGAAGAGATTATACTAGGGGTGGGAGAACTGTCAGCTATGTATGCAGTTTTCTGGCTGTTTGGTTATGCTCACATTACTCCTATTATTTTCAACCTGTGGTTTCTTTGCAGGGGTATTTTTTAAGCCACTTGTCCAGTTTGTGATGGTTCATTTAGTGAAAACCAAATAATAAAAACTCACTTAACTAGATACATGTAAACTGCAATAAAAATATATAATTATATTAGAATAATAATAGCATTAACAATAGGTAATTATTTTGTTTTTGTTTTTTAACAATAAGTAATTTTGCAAGATACTTTACATATCTGATTCTTCTCCCATAACATGACTAATGCAGAAATATGTTTAATGTTATTGTATATGTATAACCTATATCAGATTACCTGCTGTCTTGGGGAGAGGAGGGAGGGAAAAAATTTGAAACTAGTAATCTTATAAAAACAAATGTTGAAAACTATCTCTACATATAACTGGAAAACAATAAAATACTTTCATAATTAAAAAAAATCACTTTACATATCTTCTAAGACCCTGTCAACAATGTTCCGAGGAAGGTGTTATAATTATCCTATTTTACAGATGAGAAAATTAACATGGAGAAAGGTAAAATGATTTATCCAGGTTCACATAGCTCATTAGTAACTGAGGCATGATTCAAAAATAGATTTTCTCAGTTACAATTCTAGCACTCTATCCACTATACCATCTGGCTTCCTCCAATATGTCACAATATGATGAAATACATGAATGTCTGAATTAAAGCATTAATGTTGACCCTTTCTTCCCTTGGAATAATCATGCTATACGTGATATGTGTCCATCTGACACACAGACTCCAGGATACCAGTATTGATCAGTATATTACATATTTGTTTTTTAAAAAAGTTCCTGAGGCAGCTAGGTGGCACAATGGATAGAGCACCGGCCCTGGAGTCAGGGGTACCTGGGTTCAAATCCAGCCTCAGACCCTTGACACTTATTAGCTGTGTGACCCTGGGCAAGTCATTTAACCCAATTGCCTCACCAAAAAAAAAAAAAAAAAGAAGAAGAAGAAGAAGAAAGAAAAGAAAAGTGTCAAGTAGCACCAGGGTTGAGATTTGAAGGAAGCAATGGATTGAAGATATAGAGATGAAGAAGCAGGGCATTCCATGGAAAGGCAAGAAGATTGGACATGAAATATAATGTGTGAGGAATAACCAGATGGCCAGTTTTTCTTGACTATTGAGTGCACCATGAAGAGTAATATATAATAAGCCTGAAAAGGCAGGATGGAGAGAGGTTATGATGGACTTTAAATGGCAAAGAGAGGAGTTTAGATTATCACCTAAAGGAAATAGGGAGCAATTTGAGTTTATTAAGCTGAGGAGGGACATGGGTTGTAGGAAGAGCACTTTGGCAGCTGTATGGAGGACGGATCGTGGTCTTCGCTCCCACTATAAGTGAATATCTTCAAAAACCTATCTCTGGAGCTCCTTCCCCAGCTTCTGACATTGTTTTTGGCTTTAACTGGGTGTATGAGTGTTGGGTACCCCAGGCAGGCCTTTCAACTCATCTACTGGTCTAGACAGAATTGTCCCATCTTTCCCTCATAAAGCTTGATTCCTTGGTGACCCTTTCAAAAGGAAGCTTCCTTTAGTATCTGTGCTGTGAGCCATCACAGTGTATTAGTGATGTTAACACAGATGATTGGTGATTTTAAGCTTCTGCCCATTGCCTTTTACCAAAGTAACTGATAGTCCACCTGTAGTTTTATGGTAGGGAAGGAGCTGTTGTTGTTGTTGTTGTTGTTGTAATTGTTGTTTGTCCTTCATTCCTGAAAAGAACCATGACGTTGGAGAGGTGGTGTCATGATTTGCAATGAATTGGATTTAAGGGAGGGAGAGCTGTGCAAAGTCACCAACCTCACTCTCTCCTCCCGAGCTATCAGGATGATTGGAATTGGCCCCAGATGTTTAAGGAAACTGGGGTTAAGTGATTTGCCCAGGATCACACAGCTAGTAAGTATCTGAGGTAAGATTTGAACTTAGGTCCTCCTAACTTCAGGGCCAGTGCTCTATCCACTGCATTACCTAGTTGCGTTATAAGGAAGGAGCAGGGACTGAGTAGAAAGGGGAGATGGCCTAGAAGAGTATGAAAAGCACTGGACTTGATATCAGGAAGGCCCAGATTCTAGTCCTGCCTCAGATACTGCTGCATGATCCTGGGCAAATGGGCTTCAGATCCCTTGTGTAAAATGGGGCCAATAATAGCAATTACATTATGTGGTTGTTGTGAAGATTGAATGAGACAATGTATATATAAAGTACTTTACAAACCTTAAAACCTACAGAAATATAATAATAATGAATATTATTATTAAAGGGGGGTATACATAGACTTGAGAAGCTAGAGAGCTGGAAGACGAGGCTGGATTGAAGGGAAAGGAGCTACACACAAAAACATAGACTTTCTTCCCCAGAAGAGGTTTGAGCAATGACCTTTCCAGGGAGTCACATATCCATAAATCTCAGGTGAGGAAGAACAGATACTAAATAGAGACAGAGAATGATAGAGGAGTTTCTAGGTCAATCTAAGTACCTGGTTCAAGCTAAGAAACTGTGTGAGCCAGAACTGAGGAATAACAAGAAACAAAGCCCTGGTGAGAAGACAGAAACCCTTCGCTGTTCTTATGAGCTATGTGGTCTGAATAGGTCCAGAGGAAGGGGGAGGAGTACTGCAAGTCCTCTCCATTTTGGGATCTCAAACTCAAGGTCAAATTATAACTATGGAGTGATTATATAGGCTCTTATGGAA